>NW_010515991.1:23949-30954 GCF_000687285.1 Phaethon lepturus
GGGGGGGGGAGGGCGGCCATTTCACCAGGCCACTCTGTTTTGGACATCTGGCTTCAAAGATGTTTCCCTGGAGATGGCTCCACAGTTCTTTTTCTCCAGCATGCCTGATCCTGGAGTTTTCAGAGCGCAAGGGAAAATCCTTGAGAGAGACTTGTCACCAGCAGGCAATAAAGCACCTAATAAATACTCCCAGCCATGCCCAGTATACAAGGGACAGACAATTTGAAAGTCCATCATGGCTACACCTGAGCTTGGGATCTTGCTCCCAGCACCAGTGTTTGCCCCAGGCTCCACATTAGGACAAGATCTGGGCACAAATGATCCCTTTGTTTCCCTGGCAGTGTCTAGAATAAATACACTACCTGCCTGGAAGCTTAGACAATTTTTTTCCCTGCAAACCTCTTAGGACTGCATTCCCCTGTACATTTGCACCCTGCTTGGCAGGAAGCAACCAAGTCCTCCACATCCTTCAGACTGTGGAAGGGTGGAGCAAGAGCTGCCATACCATGCTCTGGCAATACATCCAAAAGATAGGCATGGGGTAGATTTAAGAGACCCACTCTGCCTTGGGCTACACTGTCCCCTTCCTCCATGGAGATGAAGAAAACAAAAAACCACCACCCAAATTTGCTCATTTCTGCCACACTACAGGAAAAGCATTATTTCAGAAGCATTTTTAAGAGTCAAGTGTTAGCTTCCTAAGTATCATTTTCTTATATCCTTCAAGGGGATCCACGAGAAGTCCTGAAGCAGTCTTAACAGGACAAGATTCCCATGCAAAGAATAGTTTGATTTATTGAGGCCAGATGCATTAATCAAATCTGCAGTTGGCCACTGGTTTATGAAACCGATAACATCATTCACGGCCTTTAGTTTGTCTCTCCCCATTACATTACATATTTATCTGACTTGATACACCTTTAGGATAAGATTTACCACCTGTAGTAGGGACATACTGACTTGAATCAATCTCCAGTGTCATCAGCTGACTCCTGCCCTCCTGGCACTGCCTTACCAATTAAGTATTCATCAGAAGCCCTTGGAGGCTAAGCACAAGAGGATAAAGTCATTCACTCTAGTGACTATTTACTCCCCTATTACATACCATGCTCATTTTAACAAAAATATTGATTTCCTACCCATGTTTTGATGGCAAAGTCTCTCTGCTACACCAGAAGCCGAGGACAGGCACGTTGTTACACCAGCAGCAGACAGTTCTTTCCTCCATCCCCAGGTGTCATCAGCTTCATAGTTATCCTGATCGTGGTTGTGATCATTCTGGTCAGCGTGGTCAGCCTGAGGTTCAAGTGTCACCGCTCAAAGGACTCAGAAGGTATTTGCCTGGGGCGATCTGTCTTTCCCTAATCAAAAAGTCATCTGTTTCCATGTAGATTTCACAATTCCTAAAAGATGCTTTCAAAAAGCTTACACGGTGGGGACGTTTTGAAGCCAAACTGGAACACAGATTCAGCAGTTAGGAATGTAGCGTGACCACCTCTTTAGAGCCCCCGCCCAGGCCCATCTGCACAAGGAAACCGTTTTAAATTTGCTGCAGTCTGCAGATTTCCACAGGTGGGCAGCTCTTCCAGCAAAAGTCATGGAGTTTGACGCTCCTCTTCCCTAGGAATCCCATTTCCCAGCAAGCAGTGCCCGCTAGAGGGCAAGGCTGCTGTACTGCAAGACGGATAACTGCCAAAAGACCAAAGGATGCTACTGACTAAACAGGCAGCAAAGCTTTCAGTCCTGCCTGTATGTCATCTTAGTTGAAGAAGTTTCTCTAATCAGCTCTCAAGTATCTCCCACGGTGGCTCTAATCTTATTTAGATTTCATGTATAAGCCTGTGCATCATAATTCTGGATATAGCTGACTTATTGCTTAGCTGTGATGTTTTCTCACCTGTACATCACCAACTGCTTTTCTGCCTCCAGACAAACAGAAACCAGGGACCTCCATGGTATCAGAGAGGTAAGGCTGCTCACACTATTCACATCCTATTGAAAGTGTCTATTTTATTCCAGAACGAATTTTAGCAAGTAGAAGAGCCTGCTTTGGTTATTTCAGGTGGCAGGAAGCATTTCAAGACATGTTTGAGACAGGTAAAAAACCAAAATCAGCTTTGATGGCACCTCATCCTCTGCCTGGTGGAGTCAAAGGTAGAAGTTCAATAGCTAGGCACCTCATTTCAAAGCTGCGCTGATATCTGTGATCACCTTCCAAAAGCAGTTCGCTTGTCTGTCTTTGCCTAGATACAGACTTCAGATCTAAACCTGGGTTTCTGTATCTCAAAGCAGCCTCAGTGAGATGAGATCAGGTCCCCGAAAATATCTTCCAAAACCCCTATTACTGTTACGTAGCAAGAGCAGGATAAGGGGACCCCAATCCAAAGACCTTTGGAAGAGAAGCACCATGTGGAGGTTGGTCCATCTGAACCCCACAGTCCATCACTGCTACCCAAGAAGAGAGGCTGCACATGGGAAAGCAGCAGGAAATAAGAGCTGGAAGGGAGCAAGACATATTGCCCAGAGAGGTGGTAAACACCCCATCCATGGAAACATTCAAGGTCAGGCTGGACAGGGCTCTGAGCAACCTGATCGAGTTGAAGATGTCCCTGGTCATGGCAGGGGGGTCGGACTAGATGGCCTTTGAAGGTCCCTTCCAAACCAAACTATTCTATGATTCTATGTTGCTCCTACTTTTCCATCTGATAGTTTCCTACCAAAGTAATAAACCCTGCTTTGGAAAGAGGCAAGGGACACGGGGAGCAAAGTCCCTAAGTATTCAGGTGCCAAATTCACATCAACATCAATGGTTCCCAAATACCTTTAATAACCGTGATCAAAGTGATCTGTAGCCATTGAGGCAGGACTTATTAGAGCAGAGGACTGTGCCCCCAAGGCACCCTGAATTCCCAAAGTCATCCAGTCTCCACTGACACTAAATACATGTCCCAGCCCTCAGGGTAGAGAGAAAGGGGAATTTCACCTTCCTAACACTTGCAACTCTCACTCTTAAGAGAGACACTGGCAATACATGAGCAGTAGCATTGGATGTAAAAATATCCAGGGCTCCCTTTGTATGACAGATCAACTTAAGAGCATAGGGACACGGTAATCTTTCCTTTTGTTCCAGTTCTAGTAATGGCTGCAGGGTTAGAAGGTAATTCAGCCACTGAGAACTGGATCCAAACCGCTCCTTGATTCTGCCTACAAGCAAGGACACTAGTGACACACAGTGCTTTCTGTCGGGCAAACCAGCATCGCATCCGAATTTGTCTGAACGCACTGTTTGTTTGCACAGAGATCTCTGAACCCGTGTTCAGACAGGGGATGGGGAATTTGGCGCTAAGCATGGGACTGAGTCAGGACAGCAGATCAAATGGCAGTGCAAATCAACCCTGGTCCTGTGCACCAGCCAGCCGCAGCTTTGCCCATTTGCCTCCGGCTGTGTGCAAAGAAACCTCCCTCTCTCATTTTCTAGAGTAGTTAATATTGCCTTCTCTTCTTGACAGCTGCTCGGCAGGTACAAGCCAGAAGGATAACAGCATCACTCTGATCTCCATGAAGAACATCAACATGAACAACAGCATGAGTTACCCACCATCAGAAAAGGTTTCCTTTTTAAGCCTTTCTTTTCAGAGAGTTAGCTGGGGATTATTTCTCTTGCTGGATAAGAATATGCCTTTGAGGTATTTCTTTGCTCTCTTATTCCTTCAGAAAGATAATAAAAAACAGCTGCCATCAAACTCCTAAAGCTCCAAACTGGTTCCAGTGAGCCTGGTGAAAAGTTTGGGCGCCCATCTCAGGTTTATCCCAGCTGCCTGAACTCAGGGTGTCAAGTACACCTCACATATATAGGTGCCATCACCTAGCACCAGCCATCAAAGCTACAGTGGTTTGTCATTAAATGAAGAGGTAAATAAGCTGGGCTTTAAGAAATCAAGGTGTCACCCTCTAGTTCAAGCTTACCCACTCCTGCTCTACAGGTGTTGGAGCACATTCCCATCATTACTCTCAGATCCATTCCACACAAGTAATTCACATAATTTTCAGCCATTTTAAAGCTAAGGTTAAGTCTGAAAGAACACATTGCTTAATTTCTTTTGCCAGCCCAAACAGGCTGCCGACGCACCATGTTTTGTTTCTTTTGCAGGTGCTATGAAGCCAAGGGCCCAGAGCTTGAAGCTGACTTGTGACAGCCAGCAGTAACTTTCTAGGTTCTTTTTTTTTTCCCCCCCCTCTTTTCCTTGGGGAAAGAGCAAGGGTGGACTTTATATATAAATTATTGTGTACTTTCTGATCAATACATTTACATTTACAGTAGCATCCCACATAGCTTCCCCACCTGGGGTCTAAGGGCTTTCTCCAGTTACAGCCTGCCATGCTCAATGGTTGATAGCTAATTCTATTTTTGATGTGCCTTTAAACACTCAGATTATTCCAGCAGCAAGAAGCACCAAGGCACCATCTACTGGGCTAATAAACTGCTGCCTTAGATTAATGGCCATTATAGTCTGTGCCAGCCTTGATTAACAGGCTTGTTAATCAGTACAGCCCCACATTGAGTCAAACCCATGCATTAGAAAAGCATGACCTGGAACTGAAAGGACTTAAATGGCCAAGTGCTAGGTCAAATTCCAGCACAGTTGCTCCAAGATCTTTGTCCTTGGTGCCCTCATTGTCCCTGCAGCAGTGGGGATGATCATATCCACCTACCTCACAGGGTTGTTGTGAGGCTATGGCTATGTTAATCAATGTCTGTAAAGGATTTGGAGAGCCATGAATTAAAGGTGCTGCTGAAATGCAAATTGCTACCTTTATTATTAATAACTGGGGTTCAGGCAGGCAGATCGCTATCTTCCCACAGGTACAACATGCTCAAAGACGACTCAAGTGTAAAGAACAAGGTCTCTGCATAGACAGGGTTTTATCTGAGCATAAAAAGCAGTGGCCACAAGCAAAGTGCTGAGCTACTTCAGCTCCTGAAGTTTGATAGCCCAAATTTGCTGGGAGATCTTCTGTACCACTGCTTTCCCAGAGCTTCCCAATAGGCTTCATGGCCCTGCCAGTTCAGCCAGAGCACCCAGCTTATGGCAGCACCAAGAACCACCAGTGCACCCCTGTATAGCCACGATAACGAGAACAATCCTCCGATAGGCTCCACAGTGCCAGAGCTCACATTTGGAGCCAGCTGCTTCACAACCTAAGCTGGCTCAGACCCAACTGCCAGTCACTTTGACCACCTTCAGCAAAATACATCCTTATAAGCAGAGTGACCAAGGATGATGGAGACGTCAACACCCAGCCTCCATGTGACTGTACGAGAAGCGCTGTTGGGTATTTTCTGGAGGTCTCAGCTGCCTTATTCAGCAGCATAATGCACTAACTCGCAACTGCCTTTGCCAGTCTTCACCATGACTCCTGCTTGCAAGCTTCACCAGCTCCACGGTCACCACAGACCTCCAGAGCACCTCGTCTGCCCAGCAGCAGTACACCGAGGTACTGCCTTCTCCTACAAGGAGCATCAACATCCATCAACTCTGAAGGTAAACCATGAAGTCAAGGAAAAAAAAGATTTAGCCAAGCACTCAAAATAGGTACCACCACGCACATTCACCTGCACAGTTCAATGAAACATAATAATTTAGCTTGTTTTAATTTTGTAGGAGGGATAAGAGATGTTTACCTGGAATGTGCAGTGCTAGAGGTAGCTGTGCTTTGCAGTTGGCAATGAAGTGTTCAGCACAATAAATGCAATGTTTTCACAACTCCTGCTAAGAACCAACACGCTGTCTTCAACATATGCACCAGGTAGTTTGATAGGCTATTTTTTAGATAAATTAAGCCCTCCTGGTAAAATTCCTGAAAAGCAAGACGACATCACTCCACTCGCAACCTCTACCAGACTGGTGAGTTTGCTTAAGCAAAAGATCCCAGGCAATTCCCAGCTAGGTGGATCCAGACAGCTCCAGATCCCAGAGACCTCCAACTTGGTGCATGGAGCCTCACAGGTAGGTTTTTAGTCCCAGGAGGTCAGCACAGAGACAGCTGGTAAGCACCTGTGATATCAGACACTTCAGGTGGAGTGTCAAGCTTTAACTCATTTCCCCTCCTGCAGACAAGGAGGGGACAAATCTACCCAGACCTCTGAAGGCTGTCCCATGAGATGTCACTGCTGCTTTAGTTTTCCTTCTCTTGACCTCCTTCTTCCCATAGACTCTTGAAGGTCTTGGCAAATAACCTGAACCTGCTCCATTCTAAAACTGATCGGCATCCAAAAGCAAGGTTCCAACTCAGACCTTGTTCAAAAGGAAGAACAAATAAAAAAACAAACAATAGAAGTGATGTGACCCCTAACTTCCAGTCGCTGCTGCTCATGTGAAAGGAAAGATCTTTGCCAAGCTGCGGTGCACCTACAAAGCATGCTGGTGGAGGATACCCACCTCCCTCACACCATGACTCCACTTCCCCTAGCTCGTTAGCCCAACTTTCACTGGCACATGGGCTGAGGGGAAACAAGCAGCAGCAGTAGCAATGCATGACTGCAGCTGGAAGGAGCTGCAGGACAAGCCCTTGAAGGGTTTCCAACCAAAGCCTGGTCAGAAGGTGTGGAGCAGGCATTTCTCCAGGCTCCTTCCAATGTCAACACAACGCCTCAAGACCATCCCCCATGGCCCTGCCAACACAGGAGCACTGCCAGGAAGGAACCTTCAGCGCCGAGATAGTGATGTCATTCCCTGCAGGCATCGTCCCTGTCACAGTATTGACCTCACCCTGGTCTGGCCTGGGACGCACTGAGGCGAGTGGTTGAGGCTCGGCCCAAAAAAAAAACACCCCACAACCCCCCTGCCACCACTCACTGCCCTCAGGAAGCTGCCTGTGACGCCACTGAGCCTCGCTATGGCGTCATAAGGCACCGCTCGCATTCCATCACCCATCCGCACGCCCCCCACGGCCCCTTTAAGCCCCGCCCTCGCGCGGTGCCCGCTGGGTACTGTGGTCCGTGCG
>NW_010515992.1:0-11618 GCF_000687285.1 Phaethon lepturus
TTAAATGGGAGCGGGGGCCTTCAGGCCGGCGGGCAGGAGCAAAGGGGCGTTCAGCGCCCGGGTGCGCGTCGGTGCGTGGGCTTGCCTCTCCGTAATACCGGCCGGTTCCTTACGTATGGAGCGCCGGAAGGCAAAACTAGATTTTATGTTGTAAATACTGGTTGTGCTCAGGATGCAGCTCGGTGTTTTAGCCAAAAATACCCCTGTTTCTGTGGAGAAACAAACTCCCAAGTTTGAAGAAAAACCTCCCTCTTCCTGGCCCCTGCGTTCTTTTTTTTGTTTTACTTTGTTTTAAAAAAAAAAACTGCTCAGTTTTTATGGGAAAGCGTGTTCTACACCTGTTGCTGAACTGCGGTAATCCATATAGCTGTGAAGCGCCTAGGAGTAGCAAGCAGCACCCGTCAGGACTGGAGAGGCAACGTGCTGTGCGTGCCAGCGTGCAGGAAGCGGAATTTATCTGTGGTCATCTCCCTCACCCCCCCAAAACGTGGGTGGAAGCCATAAATAGAAGTTATTTATGCCTCACAGTTTGTTTTGTGGCTTGTAGAACAATTAATGCTGGAAGTATCCTTTTTATGTATGGAGTCTCTGTTTGTGTGTGTTAGCCAATATCCCGTATTGCACACATTACGGGTATTTACAGGCTGTCAGTGAACAACCAGTTGGTACTTTCTCTTACGTTCTTATTTCCAGAGTGTGTGTTTTTGGGTCGGTGTTTTTTGGGGGTTTTTTGTTTGAGTGTATTTTTTGGTTTTTTTAATAATTCACAAAGACAGTGCAGTTGATGTGGGTAACTGTTGCACTCTTAAGTCCACTTCTTCTTCTGTTACCTTTATCACCTCCTATACTTGTCTGTTTCACCTCTTCTGAATCCATCTTGTAAGCTCTTTGGCACAGATCCCATTGTATTTGACACTTCTGTTGCTGCAATATATTTAGTAGGAAGGTGTAATCATTTGCTGATGGTTCTGGTGAGAGAAACATAAATATCCATGACAAATGTGTTGGTGACTTGCCTTGCAGGGGTCTCCTGAGGATGAGGTTTAAATATATGTTGACCTGAGATGGATGGAAAGCCTGACTCTGCACGTGTGACCTATAGTAGTTATAGAGCTTGTATTTACAGAGCTACACTTTAGATGCACACTTCACATGGCTCTTGGTTAAATACTTCATTTAAACAAAATCATAGTGAGTATGGCGTGGTTCCTGAAGTAAGAGACCTTGGAGTGTATTTCAGCAAATGGTGTACTGATAGACCC
Organism: Phaethon lepturus; assembly: GCF_000687285.1. Taxonomy (NCBI): domain Eukaryota; kingdom Metazoa; phylum Chordata; class Aves; order Phaethontiformes; family Phaethontidae; genus Phaethon; species Phaethon lepturus. The sequence goes on from NW_010515992.1 coordinate 1,263, forward strand.
TGCTGTCAGTCTCCTCCCATTTGTCTTAGGCAAATTTTTTTGGACCTGCTTTTATCAATATTGGTGGAATCCTTGCCCTTTTGAAGTTAATGATGATGCTTTTGTTGGCTAGATTTGATCTGAGATTTTGCCCTTTATTGTACTTTCCTGCTTATACCACAGACTTTCTCTTTTCTTTGGGGAAGATGTTTAAAAAACCAAATAGTAGGGGTTGTCAGGTCTCTACTCAGCGTATGGGGTTTCTTCAAACTGTCTTTGGGTCTGCCTGCCTTTCATGTAAAGAAATAGGAATTAAATGGTCTGGATGCAGCTTTGTTTTTTTTTTCACAGCTGTGAGTCCATGCAGTATGGAGTAGGCTGTGTTGGCTATGAACTCAGTGGCAGCTTCTCTGTCAGCAAAGAGGGAGCTTTGGCTGATCTTTTCTCCTGCCTATTGTTTGAGAGTATGAGAAAGCTCATGTGTCTTACAAGTACTGACCTTAAGTAGGGAGAAGTTGTCACTGTGGCTCCTGCAGTGGTTGTATTCCTTATATTACAGTTATTAAAGACCACAATTCTGTTTCTTTCATGAAGACAACAGTTTGTTTATTATTTTGTAGAAAAAGATGGAAAAATAATCTGGGCGCATACTAGAGCTGTGCTCTCTAGTTTCCTCTATTTTTTTTAATGAAGCTATGCAAACAAGATTTATGACTATAGTTTTAGGAATTCTGTTTTTCACAGCTTGTGATTATTAGAAATATAAAACAAATGAGGATTCAACTGACGTTACAAACATTTTTTTAATCCCTTGTGTAGGGGGACTTGTGCAAATTGTAAGTTGTGGTATTTTCTTAGGAAGCTGATATCATCATGGGTTGCTGCAGGAACCTCTTTTTAGAATGACCTGAACTGTATATGGTTTATGGGCAAAGTAGACTAGTAGAATTCACAGCTGTGTTAAAATTGCAAATGAACTTAAAATCACTTTGTATTTTAAAACTGTATTTGGAATGCATTTCTTCTCATCAAAATCAAGAACTGCCAAGAATGTTGTGTGATCGGTGCCGATAAGACAGACAGGTAGTGCAGATACCAGCCTTAAGGCAGAATTATGTTCCTGAATGCATCTTAAGTGGACTGTACAGTGGAAACTAATATATACATGCAATTACTCTTGATGCTATGTAAGGATAAATCATCTAACTTAAAATAGCAGGAGAGATGCCATCATTCCAGGCATCTCTATCCAGTAACTTAAAAATACAAGGTGAAAATGGTTCTTCAGTGCCTACGATGGTAGCAGTTAACTAAGCAGGTCCAGAGGAGGGCCACAGAAATGATCAGAGAGATGGAACACCTCTCCTATGAGGACAGGCTGAGAGAGTTGGGGTTGTTCAGCCTGGAGAAGAGAAGGCTCTGGGGAGCCCTTATTGCAGCCTTCCAGTACTTAAAGGGGGCTTCTAAGAGAGATGGGGACAGACTTTTTAGCAGGGCCTGTAGCGATAGGACAAGGGGTAATGGTTTTAAACTAAAAGAGGGTAGATGCAGACTAGATAGAAGGAAGAAATTTTTGACAGTGAGGGTGATGAAACATTGGCACAGGTTACCCAGAAAGCTGATGGATGCCCCATCCCTGGAATCATTCCAAGTCAGGTTGGACAGGGCTCTGAGCAACCTGATCTAGGTGAAGATGTCCCTGCACATTGCAGGGGGCGTGGGCTAGATGACCTTTAAAGGTCCCTTCCAACCTAAAGATTCTGTGATTGTCAGAAACTTTCCAGGTGTTTGTGCCCTGTGTTTTGCTCTATTAATTAGAGCAGTATCTTTTTACATATTCTGCTGCTGGAGTCTCTAAATCTGATTAACAGTTCTCCATTAGTGTTTCACAACTGAACTTCGGATAAATGGTTCTTGTTAAAACATGGTATCAAAAAAAATCTTGCAAAAACCCAGATGTGATCTAACTACTTCCTTATACAGCTACAAGAAATTATACACCTCTCCATTATTTATTTATTAGTTAATAATGTATGTACTCAGCCTGCCATGCCTTTCTGTTGTATATGCATGCCTACTCTGTGATGTGAAAGCATTTTGGGTGCTCACCCCTTACAATTCTTAGTATGAGCTTTTCAGAGAGAATGCAGGATGTCCTGCTAGACTGTCATTCCAGACTCCACAAACAAAGCTGCGAGAGACAAATTGTTGGCCTTTGACTGAACTGAGCGGCTTGCTGCCAGGGTCAGTGCTTGGCACAGATTGCTCTTCTTTTTATGTTCCAGCACTGCAGAAATCTGGATAATATGGGTTTCTTGTAGTGGCCAGGGCTGAGGATTCTTAGGTCCAGTGTTTCAGAGGCTTTTGGAAGAGTTGCAGAACAGAATGAGAAACAATTTACTTTTTTTGATTACTTTGTTTTCCTAAGTAATCTTTATTCCAGAAATAAAAAGTGGTCAGTGGTTTTGGTTATTCTGTTCATAGAGACAAGTGGATACATTTTTAAAGCAATTGAAGTGACAGTAGGATAGCTGATGGGTAGCATATGTGTGCATGCCCCTTAGGCAATACCATCACAACACCTGGTTCTGTGTAGAACTGTATTTGCATTCTTTTGTCTGTGGACTACATAATGGCTACAGTTTGGCTGTAAATTTTTATTTTCCAGCACTTAAAGTTTCCTGAAACTCTTGCAGTTAGCATCAAAGTAGGGATATTTTTCCTGACCCTGTACTTTGGCAGCAACTCCAGTTGCTGAGGGAGTTGTCAAATACTTCCATGTGCTTTACCTTGTTAACGATGTATTACAGTAGTTCTGGTTGCAAAACCCCTAGGGTCAGACTACTGAACACCTAATGTTGATTGCGGATGGATGCCTACTTGGCATTTGCAATAGCTGCTATGCATTCGGTTCCCCTTTGGCAATTAGGTTTCCCTAGCTATTTGTGCACAGTGCTCAGTGCACTTAAAAGGTTTGAGGATAGGTCAAGAGGGGGAAGAAGGTGGGGAGATCTTTGTTCATGTGTCTCAGACACTTGTCAAGCTATTGGTTAAATGTGAAAAGCCTTGTACCAGAGTACTGTTGGTGCATCAGTCTTTGCTGTCCCTTTGGTGTATGTGAAATGCTTGTAATCTAATTTGACATACGGGAATGCCTTAAGTGTGTTTTGTCATTTTCTCTGAGGCTTTTTGTTTGACAGGTTATTATGATGCCTTCTTAATTTTAACGTTGCTATGGTGTTAAATTAGAGAATATAATTAATTAAATTTAATCCTTTGACTTCTCTTCCTGTTGTAATAATGTGACTTAATTTTCCATTAATTTTCCAAGCTTTCTTTTTCTGCTTTACATTGTAGAAGCCATTACATATGTTCCTAACATCTTCTGCAGCAATTAGGATGGACTGAAACTCTTGGATCACAATGATTTGAAAAGGGATTACATTTTTTTTACCTTTTTGTAAGGCTTGTTTGTCTATAGGCAGGTACATAACTTCTTTTTCTTTCAGATGGGGAAAAAACCACTTCATCCTGGTTTGCTTCTGCTTTATGTGTCAGAAGGTCCTTGAAGCGTATAATGCTCTTTTATGTGGCTCAGACCACAAGAAAAAAACTTTCTGTTCTGAATCTTAGTTGAGAGTGAACTTTTGCTTGCTACCCAAGTGAGCTGTGCTAAGGGTGGTAACTTAATGGAAGCATTTCTAAACCTTAGTGATTCTGACATGTTTAATTTCCTTTTAGTCACATATGCAGAAGGATTCTCTTATTTTTCTTTCCCAATTCTTTTCAAAGCCTCACGTGGTTTATGAAAGTGACTAATAGTCGCAAAAGGACAAATAAACTTCATTCTGTCACTTGCTGATCTTGTTCTGGTCAACTTACCCTTTGTGTACTTCAGTTTGCAGTTCAGTGGAAATTTCACTGTTTTATAGGGATGTGTCAGTTTGGTTTCATTTAATGGTTGGAGCGAAGCCTGAAGTTCCTTACACTGGTGTTACATGCATATGAAGTGTTGGTTTGGTCAAAAGATTGCATCAAGGGTTCTAGTTTCAAATTGTTCTGGTGGCATACTTTCAAGTGAAGCAAGAATGGCTGCAGGTAAACTCTGATTAGCACTTTTGGAATGAATCAGCCAAGTAAAAGTTACCGTCTTGATACGAAGCAGGAGGAATAGTTTCTGCATAAATTGGAGGGTGTTTGAAATATTCTTTACAACAACATTTTTGGATGTCAGCGAAGTCATGCACTACTACATAACTGCATGGCATACTTTAGCTTCACATCCAACCTCGCAAAAGGATTGAGAAGGAATGGAAAATACTTGAATTTTACCACTCTTATCTGGCCCTCTATTGTTTTCTTACCTCAGAGTGTTTTATCAGTGTCATCAGGTACGTGGTGAGTCTCAGTGTACCACAACTTCATACTGGATGACAGGGTTTGTTTGCTTGCTTGCTTCCTCCTCTTCTAAATGTACTGGAGGGAGTATCAGTATAAGACTTAATGGATCCAAGTCTTTCAAATGCAGTCCCCAGATTTGCATTTGCATCCATGTGTCCTGCTGTATGGATGACAAATATTATTGAACTCCCTTTTTCAACAGATTTTGCTATCATTTTAGATATGCACAAGACACGTTTAACATTCACGTTTAGGGGTGAACTACGGCAATGCTTTCTGGCATGACTGAATAGGCTGTTGAGACATCTTGAGAGGGAGAGGTGAGTTGCCTAAGACTTGGAGGGCAGGAGTATGGTGGCAGGAGGAAAAGAAGGTGGAGAGGAAACAGATGTAAAATCTTTTTGAGACCTGGAGTATCTGAAAAGGGCGAATCTGCTTTAAAACAAGGATAGCAGAGCAGTCAGTAGTTTCAGTGTGCTGACTAGTGAAATTAGTATCTCTGTAAGAGTTGGATAACAAATTAAGCTGTTTGTTGTGGCATGGGCATGTATCTGAACAATGTTGAACATATGTCAAGCTCAAAACTGCTTAATTTTGTAGAGTTTTGATATCTTTTGAATTTCAATTTTTAACTTGTTTTTTAAAAAGAAATTTCAGTTACGTTCTTACTGTTATGGACATTTAAATGAATTTGAAACTTTTATTTATCTACCTTGTGCATCCATGACCTTTGTTTATGTTTTTGTGAGGTTTGTGATATAGCATTCATAGTTGTATAAAGTGCATTGCATTGTGTGAATTTTATGGGGTCTTAGTCTTAGATGTGGTCAAATGTACCATTAAACTTTGTGCATTAAACAGAACTGTATTGAGGTTTATTTCTGTCAGCGAAGAAAAGAAAGCTAATGTGACAATATGTAATCTTACTGCCACAGGAATGCTCAAACAAAAGCAAAATGCTTCCAAGAATACAGCATACCATTCTTCTATTAATAGAGTTAGAACAAAGGATACTAGAAACCTTAACAGGGAAAGAAAATCTAGCTTGATTTGGGCCTAAGCTCAGAAACTAACAATTGTACCATTGTTTGAATTGTCTTGCATTATGACTGGGTGATTAAATATAAATGCTGACCTGATTGGATTGTATCCCAGCAATGAAATTGCCTTTTAAAAACCAGTTACATGAAGCAGTATACAGGTATCCAGCTTGTTTTTCTCAGATTTGGGAGCTGTAGTTGGTGAATAACAAAGTTTACACCATCACAGAGACTGTAAGGACCATGGAATGGCAGAAATGCAGTTTCTCACCAGTAATTGCTTAATGCTACACTTGGTCACTTCTGCTTCTTGGTTTGCTATTTGAATATGAGTGCAGGAAGCCGAAGCATTCAAAAACAGTAGCAGTAGAAGGTGTATCACTAAAGTTGAATAAAATTGTAATCAGTGCTTTGGACCATGTAATACTTATGGTGCTTTGGTTTGTTCTTTCAAATTTTTATTTTAAGATGCTACAAGAGTGAAAGCTATGCTTTGGCTGCAGGGAATAATTGATTCTGAAATGAGACACTTAAGGAATGGCGGCTGCACTTACATGTTTCAGTTAATTTTTTTGTTAGTTTATCTAGCATAATGAAATTTATTATGCATACCTAGTGAGTTTCATTTACCTCCCCATCAAATCCTGATTCTGCAAGTACTTCAGAACAAACATCTTTTTGTGATGCCAAGCAAAAAGTGGTGCTCTTGAACTTAGCTTATGCAGAAACTGCTTGAGCACTTTGATTCTTAGACTTCGTTTGCAAAAGCATCTTAAAGAGCAGAAGGTACAGAAACTGTGTGACTGGAAAGAAATGTATTGGGTTTTACATACAGTTAAAGTGAATTGGGGGTGGTTAAGTCAGAGATAGCCTTTAAAGCTGTTGTTGATTAGGTGAACTGAAAGGTTAGTGTCCCTTCAGTAGCATTACCTTCTTGTAGTGTATACAAAAAAACTTACTGGCACCTTAGTCTGTGTGACAAGGTGAAAGTCTAGGAAAACAGTTCAGAAAAGGAAACAGCAGATAAACTCTCTTCACTTTCCTGTGTGTATACATATGCTACATATAGAAGTAAAATTGATCTGTCAGCCTTTTACCTAGATTAATTTTGATTTTCAATTGAAATTGCTTGGCTTCCAGGTTTTTATCTCCTGAAGCCTTGCTGTGTTTCTGAAAAAGGAGTGGTGGGAAGATTCACTTTGTTGCAAGATTGGGCACATGCTGTGCCCCAGGAGGTGAGGTTTGTTCTTTTCTTTAGAAGCTCTTCAAAACCTATGGGAGAGTAAATTAGTGTTTCCAAGGCTTCTCTGCTGGACTGGTGCTGCACGTCCCAGAACACTTGGGAAAAACAGCTTCTGGCTTTCCTCTGTGAAGCAATGTGTGAAAAAGAAGAAAACTTTGATTGAAAAAAGGTTAGTTCCCAGAGTGCTATTTCTCAAGAGGTAGAAATTGTTTTCTAAAGAAGAATAAAATAAATCTGTTTGCTTTTTTTTATTTGGTGGCGGGGCAGGAATGGGATCTGTTTTCTTCTCCAATATGGCAATTTTATATTTCAATTGAAGCTGTTCCCTCACAAATTGCGAACAATTGGTTGCTTCCTGTTGGGGGAAGCACTGGAACAATTACAGCATAATTTCACCAGGTTAATGACAGAACTGTTGTTGGGCAAAAGATAGTTGGTGGGAACTTCTCCTGAAACAGATCTAAGCTATATTTTTCCTGAGTTTTAGGTTTTCAGTAGGTAAGACCTGTGTATCTTGCAGCTGTGTTTTGGATACAATCCGTTTGGGTTTTTTTCTCCCCATCTTGAATAGGCTTTTGTTTAGTTTGTAATGGGATATTGTATTCGTTTTTGACAATGCATATGTATGCATCTAAGCTCAGCCGAATTCAGCTGTAACAAGTGTAAACTACTCTGCTTGTGTCTTCCACCCCATCCCAGAAAAGTTTAGAAGTTTTGCGTGTGGTTTTTTTTTATTTGTATAGTATGTGAAGCTTGTAAATTGATGTAGAGTTTCAGGTTCTGAATTTGTTGCACTCTGCGTAAGGGCCCTTCTTACCATGCCCTCCCTCTGCCCCTGGTAATGGTAAATGAGGACCTGCTCCTGGTAGCATACCATCAAAGCAGTTTGTGTGTGCTTTTGCAGTTGTATCCCCTTCCAATAGTAAGAGGGAACTATCTAGTAAGATAGTTCTTCAGTAAGCATCATAGTTTTAAAAAGGCATCACACAATCCTAAGTAATTTCAACTGAGTTGAAATTATTTACTCTTGTTCTCACTGGCAGAGATCACAAGTACTGTGAAACACAAGTGAATGAATTTTAGGAAATTCCAGTATGTGTGTGTTGCTGAGAAATTATGTCTTTACGTCAGCAGAATCGTGACCTTAAAGGACCTCGTGGTATATCTTGCAAGTGTAAACTTCCTACATTCAGGTTAAAAGTAGCCTGGAAGAAAAAACTTCATTCCAAAAATGTAACTATAATTCTCTTTTTTTATTGCTTGTGCTAAAATACAGCCTTTCTAACTTTAGGTGCAATTGTCATGTAGTTTTGGTTCAAAATCTCATTTAGAATTTTTCAGCTACCCATTTCCACGGTGTCTTAGTGTGACTGATGAGTAACATGCATGGTTTATCTTCGGAGTACCAGATGTTCCTCTCTTTTCAGGACATAAAACTGCTTGGGGAATATGTTTATTTCCTTTGTATAAAGAGTACAATTAATTCTTGAAATAATTGTGGTGGAAAGGCACTTAAACTTAATAAAGTTGGAATTAACAAAACAAAACCAGCCTGTTTGACTGGTGATAGGATATGTGCTTGAGATTAAAGAAGGAAAACAAAAAACACCTAGCACCTTTTATCAACATCACATTTGCTGTCATTTTTAGTCTGAAAGGCAAGTTTTGAAGTAGGATTTTGGCCTAAAAAAGTGTTAGGCCTTTCTCAGAATTTGTGAGAATCACTCAAATGTCAACCTGTTAGGGAAATATATAAATAGAGATATTGTGCAATATCGAGTCTAGTTCTTCAGACTGGTAATACCATGCTGTATGCCAAAGCAATAGCCTGAAGTTGTTTTCCTAAAACTCGAAAGAAATGCTGTGTTCAACATCTTTTTCTGGGGCAGAGAAGCAGTGTGTGCCTCAGTTGCAGAATCATTGCACCACCTAGTGTCCCTCTGGGTTAGTTGTGACTTGGACACCTTGAATCTCAGCTGTGAGTTTTGCTGGCTTGCATGGATTGTATGCACTGTACAAAAATAATTTGCCAAAAACTTGGTGGGTTTCTTCTGGAGTACTTGTTTTGATGGTCTGCTCTAGAATACTGAGTCCAGAAAATGCAGTGGGATATGGAAATGCATCTCCTAGTGCTTGTATCCCTTTTTAATATGCAGCATAAAGGGAAAAAAGAGGCAGACTTTCTTTCTATTCAACTATGCTACAGGGACAGATATATTCAGTGTGTGTGTGTGTAAAAAAACTATCCACAACATTCCCCTGGAGAAATTGGCTGCTCATGGCTTGGATGAGTGTACCCTTCATGGAGTAAAAAACAGGCTGGATGGCGAGGCCCAAAGAGTTGTGGTGAAAGGAGTTAAATCCAGCTGGCAGCCGGTCACAAGTGGTGTTTCCTGGGGCTCAGCATTGGAGCCAGTTCTGTTTAGTATCTTTATCAATGATCTGGACGAGGGGATCGAGTGCACTCTTGGGAAGTTTGCAGGTGACACCAAGCTGGGCGGAAGTGTTGATCTGCTCAGGGGTAGGAAGACTCTGCAGAGGGATCTGGACAGACTGGATCGATGGGCTGAGGTCAACTGTATGAGGTTTAACAAGGCCAAGTACCAGGTCCTGCACTTGGGTCACAACAACCCCATGCAATGCTACAGGCTTGGGGAAGGGTGGCTGGAGGGCTGCCTGACAGAAGAAAACCTGGGGGTGTTGATCGACAACCAGCTGAACATGAGCCTGCAGTATGCCCAGGTGGCCAAGAAGGCTAATGGCATCCTGGCTTTTATCTGAAATAGTGTGGCCAGCAGGAGTGGGGAAGTGACCATGCTCCTGTACTCAGCACTGGTGAGGCTGCACCTTGAATGCTGTGTTCAGCTTTGAGCCTCTCACTACAAGAAAATCATGGAGGTGATGGAGCATGTCCAAAGAAGGGCAACAAAGGTGGTGAAGGGTCTGGAGCACAAGTCTTATGAGGAGTGACTGAGGGAACCAGGGTTGTAGGGAACTGGGGTTGTTCAGCCTGGGGAAGGAGTCTGAGGGGAGACCTTCTTGCTCTGTACAAGTACCTTGAAGGAGGTTGTAGTGAGGTGGGTGTTGGTCTCATTTTCCCAAGTAACAAGTGATAAGATGAGAGGAAATGGCTTCAAGTTGCGCCAGAGGAGTTTTAGGTTGGATATTAGGAAAGATTTCTTCACCAAAAGGGTTGACAAACATTGGAGCAGACTGCCCAGGGAAATGGTTGTGTGAACATCCGTGGAAGTATTTAAAAGACATGTAGAGTTTGGTGCTTAGGGACATGATTCAGTGGTGGACTTGGTAGTTAGGTTAATGGGTGGACCTGATGACCTTAAGGGTCTCTTCCAACCTAAATGCTTCTAAGATTCTATGATTATATATTTAATCTGTCCCTTTAGTCAAATACAGCTTTCCTACCCCATTGCGTTCTTGAAGAAGGTTCATCTCATGGATGAATTGACCTTCAGTGCAGAGTGCTAGCATTCCCTCTACTTCATAGCATCATAGAATAGTTTGGGTTGGAAGGGACCTTTAAAGGTCACCTAGTCCAACCACCCTGCAATAAGCAGGGACATCTTCACCTATATCAGGCTGCTCAGAGCCCCGTCCAATCTGACCTTGAATGTTTCCAGGGATGGGGCATGTATCACCTCTCGGGGCAACCTGTGCCAATGGTTCACCACCCTC
>NW_010515993.1:0-15312 GCF_000687285.1 Phaethon lepturus
TCCAACCTTAATGATTCTGTGATTCTATTTTAGTCTATCTAAATGGTCAACAGACAGACCTAAGTCTTACGTGGCCAACAATATAAACATAAGAATGAAACACCCTGTTCTATGAAGATGTTAATCTTTTTCAATACACTGAAGCGAGATGCACTAAAGAAAACTGAAAAGGGGAAAAAAGCTGTCTTCAGGAGAGAAGGGCATAACTTTTAGTTCAGGGATGCACCACTGAATAGTGCAGTATGAGCATTGAAGTTACTGAATTTCAGAGACCTTTGAAAGATATGACTAATGAGCATGAGCTCAAAGCTGATTTTATGGTGTGACTGACAGTTGATGGCATACTGAGTTTCACAGTGACAGAAAAGACATTGCAAATCCTACTTCCTTGGAATCACCTGAATTATATTCAATACAACAATAAAACTCATCAGGTACTTTAGAAAAGGTAACTGCTCATACAACTGAGAACACTTCTTAGCATTCCAAAGACTGTTAACAAACTCAATTTCTTAAACTTAAAAAACTTTAAAAGTTTAACTTAAAATGTAGAAGAGACAGATGAATTTTGCTCCCTCTGTTACAGTTTCAAAACTATTTTTAAAAAAAGATTAAGAATGCCGATATAAGAAAGGGTACTGGTAAAGTATTTTCTTAGTCTTAGAGCATTAATGTCTGTGGTATTTGGGAAATGACAGATCATGACCGGTGCACGTTGCTGCAAAATATCATACATCTTGTTTTAATTGCAATTGTGAAACATCACTGTGTAACAGCACAAAATATGTACACAGTGTAGCTGTTTCTGATCTCATAAAATGAACTGCAAAATGATTTACACTAATTAGAACATTTTTTCAAGTCATGTGAAAATAAGCACTTCTATGTGCTTATTTTATAGCAATCAGTATCATGCCACAGTGAACACACCACACTTCAATTAAAACTTTAAATTTTTCAAATTACATTACAAATAATAATTTCTTTAAGTACACACAGAGAAAGTGTCTATAAGCCTTTACCTGAAAGCGTGTCATAAAGAGCAAAACATTTTGAACCGCAATTAATGCATGCTCTCACCTTCAGTGGAAGTCTGGAGTTCTCAAAGGTCTTTGCAATGGCAGATAAAATACCACACATGAGTGCAGAAATTAGCATCATCACTCCAACTGCTGTTAACCAGGACATACTGCAAAAGTAGCATAAACTTTCTGCCGATGTGCATACAATGACGTGAACTGCACACAGCATCAGACACATCAAGTAGAACAGCAGAGAGAATAGTGGAGGGGAGAGGGGCACTTCAAATTCTGCCCGGCTGCTGAGGGCTTTTGGAACACTGAGCAAAAGCAGCAGCAGAACCTAGAAAAAAGTAGAGAATTAATACTTAAAGAATTGGGGTTAGCTAAAACATACAGTGAGAATTCACACAAAAGAATCATACTGTTGTCATCCATGTCACTCTGCTAGTATACATACTTCATCAAAAAAACTGTGAAGAACTATGCTGGATTTTTTGTCCCCAGTAAGATATTACCATATAAAATGAGAGAATCAAAGATTGTGTTTTCATTTATTAAGGGCTCGGACATGCAAGTTACCAGAGTTTAATAAAATACCATGTGCCTCCTCACCTGTGGTGATCACATGCATGATCTCCATTCCCTGCAAAAGTAAGAGCTTTAACTCCCAATACCAAAATAGTTCCTAAGCGAACAAATTTGACCCATTATTTGTCACCCGTAAATGCCTAAAGTTATATACATATTCTGCCAAAATATAAAAGACCATTTATCTCACAATGTGTGAGATACACACGCACAGAGATCCTGCTGAGTTAAATAGCTTCCCAGACCAGGGCAAGTTCTTATACTGTCACACAAGTGTATGCTGCATTTCAAGCTTATCAGTTCTCCTGGTATTTATTTTTTTGTACCTCTCATATTAATTTGACTTACTAGTTTTACTTTTGCTTTGCTCTAACCTTCACACAGATCAGGCAGAATCCCAAGTTTCCTCTCAGGTAACTGTAGCAGTGCAGAATAATAATATGATGAACCATTTCTGCTACCCATGTACAAACCTTCACAATTAAAGGGAAAATTCAGTCATGCTAAAATGCTTTGCAAGGGGCACGGAGGGAGCTTGGACTAGACTGAGGTCAATCAGCTTGTGCTAGGGCAAGATTAAACCAAATCAAAATAAAAACAACTATATCAGATCACTGCCAACCTGCAATCCTTCACAGTCACTTCTGAAGACCTCTGCCAAAATTTCTCCTACAATGGAGTGAGCTACAGTAAAGTAGAGCAAAAAAATCCAATACACTGCAGTAGTCTTCCTTCTTCTTCATATTCTACTTCACAAATTTCACTTGTTATGAAAATATGAGGTTTCACAGTATCAAACTGGCTTAGGTCTTACATTTTAACACAGTATTTACAATTAAAACAAAGACAACACTCATGATAGGAAAAAGCTCAAATTGTAGTTATCTTCAAATCTAAATTTAGCTGTTTTGACCAAATGCACTGTTATCAGTTCATGTCCCAGAAGTATTGTCCTCATCTGAAATACAGGATAAATGGCATTTATAGTATGGTGTAGTTTGAAGTTACCTACGAGATTCCCTACCCTTATTTATTCAATGAGAGTGGAAAACAAGTATTTTGGAAAGCAAGGCAGTTTCTTGAATATTGCACTAGAGAAAAGAAAAAACTCCAGCTGTTTTGCACCAAGTCTTACAGCGATGCTGAGAAAGCTCTTCTCAAGCAAAATTTTCATGGTTAGTAGCTGTATGTTTCTTTTGATGAAGGCCCATTGAGTAAAACACCAGAGATCTGTTTTGTAGAAATAGTAAGCAACCTACGTTGCGGCGGGGGGGGGGAGGCAGAAAAAAAATCCAGTGCTTCAGGACCAAAAATAACTGTCAAGAGCTTGTATGCATCAGTTCCCAAAACAAAAGGAAAAAAAAAAAAAAAAAGCACTTCAGCTTTGAGCTTAGCTTTGTCCACCTCCAGATTTGCCATATGTAAAGCAGGAACAGAACCTATCATCTCATCTCCCAAGGGCAGCATGGAACTAACTCCTGTGAAGGGGCCAGCAGTGTGATAAACCCCACTGAGCAGTCTACCAGAAAGCCATTTCAGATGTACTCTGTACACAGAGAAAAGTGCAGATGAGACGAGGCATAGAGTCCTGCCAGGACAAAGGGGACTCAAATACTAAATAGCTGCTCATGTACTGTTACCCATTCCACTCACTGAACAGGACCAGTGCTACAGCAACTACACAGTCTTGTACAGCACCGCACATATGCAAGGACCAAATGAAGCTTGTGAGATTTATTACCACCCAAGGGCACAATGCTTACTGTTACAAAAGTTGACACTCGTGTAATCTAAAAGGTCAGTGCAAGCTTCTGTAAATAAAAATTCATTGTCCAGGCACGGTACCCCTTCAGCATGGTTCTCAGAGTATTACCACAGAGGGCATTTCCAGCATTTGAGACTTGCCCAATATATCAATTGCAGAGAACCACTTAAAATTCCAGACACGGGGTATCTTATCTTTATTCCTACATGAGATATGAAGTGGCAACCCAGCACCTTACAGCAAGTATTTATTTTAAGGCTCTACACCTATCAATACAAAGAACAGTTCTTGGAATTACGAAGATTGCCCACACAAGGTATTGCCTGTTCTGAGCAGCTACACAGCAGCTACGCAGCAGCTGAGCAGCCACACTCACTGTTAGATAAAGAGGAACAGCTGGGAACTTACTTGTCAGATTTTTTTTTCCCAATACAGTAAGGGTACTCAAAAAGTAGGCTAGAAGGCTAACTAATATGGGATTAATTTAAGTTACAGCACATATGCACATTTACTGTAACTAGCTAGACCAAAACATAAGTAGTTTATATCAAAACCTCTCTTGAATCATTTTAAAGGCCAAGTTATACTTTAAAAATAATATTAACCTCATCCAAGCAGAAAGTCAGCCAGCTCTGAGCGTTCATACTTGGTTATTCTAAAGACCAGTAAGAGTATACACTACGTAGTTAAAAACCAGAAACTTCTATGTTTGTGCACTTAGCTTTTTCACAGAAAGATGTATTTCCGTACCTCCATAATGATCACAGTCCCCACCATCATCGAATACATGTCATATTGTGCCACTTGTTTGCTTAGTGAAGAGCTCAGAGTCTTCAGGGCCTCCAAATATTGCTTCAGGACCTTTTTGCCAAGATTTAAGAGTATTTCTGAATTATTCCCCTCTAAATACAGTTTGATCCAATTACCATGGGACTTTTCTGCTATCTTAAAATGTTCATATCCAGGATCTAGGATGGGGGAAGAAAAGAAAAAAAAAAGGGGGGGGTAAAATGATCCATGAACAAAAGAGGATTAGTTAGAGATGTGATTTTTGTATCTGCTTGTATAGTGTTAAAAAAATTGCTACGGGGGCTGGCAATTTTTTCACACCTAGAAAGTTACATTATCTTCCAGCAGCAAGACCATAATGAGCCAGTAACTCAGAATAAAAGCAATTAATCCCTAACCTGATAAAAAGTCAAGACCTCTAAAAGTGACAAATGTATTAAGACATCCATTCACTCTGACAAAGGTTTCCAAGGACAAACTTACTCAAATGCTTTAAATTCTGAAAAAAAAGTCATGTTTTCCACTGGAGCCACTCATTATCCAGGCCATATTGTACAAGCCAAGTGGGAAATGACCAAATAGTTGATCACTGGAGGAAACATCAAAGGACACACACACCATATTGGGGACCTCAATTTTGGTGCAAAGCTAACGAGAGTCAGTTGGTAACACAAAGTTAAACACGCAGGATGTGAGATTTTGAAGCAGTAATAGAAAAGTTATCAGCTGAAGTGCAGAGTTTAGCTTCAGGCTAGGCATTTGGACTATTGAGCTGGTGCAAAGCAATCCTCAGCCGTGAAACTTAGTAATTCTGCTACAGTGTAAGGATAGCCTGTTGTCTAACAATCAAAAAACAGAAAACCTGATGCTGCCACCAACCTATAGAAGCAAGACTCTTCTGGCAGAAGGTGATTTCATGATGGCCTATCTATATCTAAAAAAATTCTGACTTGAAGAAAAATAAACAAAAAACCAAAACAAATAATAAATTAAGAAAACCTCAGAAAAAAAACCCAGCCTCCAGGACACTTATCTGTTGTCTATACCTAGTTAACGTTTTCTTGTAGAAATGTAGTTTTGATTAAGTCTTCTGATAAATATATGTATAAATGGGACTGCAGGTGAACACTGGCACCACATATGAAGACTGTGGTCTACTTTCAGAACTGAGGAGGAAAAGACTAGCACTACACTATGTCCCTGAAGAAAGTAATTTTAAATGAACCATTGAATTCTGTGGGCTCAGGTTTTAATGTCAGTATGCTTTTTAATATAGAAACAAGAGACATTCCAGTTTCTTTTCTTTCTCTCTTATACTGTAAAAACACATTTGCATTACTCTATTCTAAATTTATTTTAAAAGCATGAATGAGGACAACAGGAGACACAGGAAAGAAGCGAACAGCCAAATCCTACATTTTAGGAGTCCTTTCCAAATACAGCAGCAGTAGCTTTTCTCCTACATATATTTCACCTCACTGGTTATTCCACAGAATCCTTACTTTACACCGACTGTTCTGGTCATACACGCCAAAGGGTAGGTGTGGAGAGAAAATGACTCAAGTCGATTCAAAGGACACTTGAAAGTACTGTTTTATTCTCCCATCAACTACCGTTGATTTTCATCATCAACTTTCCCATTACTAAACATTTACACAAAAAGCTGCAGCACAAAAAGCTGAGGTTTGACAGCCTTTTTATTTCCCAAAAAGATATATTCAGCAGTGACAACAGCCAGATTCTGCAGGCAAAAACAGAAGAGCATCATTTTGTCCACACATGGAAAAAACCGTAAACACTCACTACAAGCATAAAGGAAAAAAAAAATAACAAATTATCACAAAATTCTTATTGTGGGTCCTACATGCACCTGAAAAGCATTCTATTCACCTCATGTAAGTTTAATTTCAAAAGCATTTATTTAAAATAAAACAGTTAGGTCAGCTTGTGTTTTATTGCAAATGTGGAACATGGTCTTGCTCCTGAAAGCACGTCAGATTATGTTTTCCCTCTTCATTTTATAGGTGCATCACCCTATGCTCCAACATGTCATATGGTATTTAAAATATTGGTCACTAATTATAGTTTGCAACCACAACATAAATTCAGTCAACAACATAAGGAAAGCAAAAGCATTATCTCACTGGACATTATGCTATGTGTGAACATCCACATATATCTCTATTTTTTGCAGGAAATAAATGCTTAGTTTCACTTCACATTAATAATCTTAGCTATTTCCCTGCAATTTCACTTGAAAGTTAATGACAACTTAAGGACAAAAAGGCCAATTTGGAAGTTTTTATATAATGAGCCTATCATTATCTTCCCATCTTGCAGTCCTTACCTTCTAAAAGTAGGGCAAAATATTTGCTGTACAGTTTCAGATTACAAGGGTCAAAGCATGATTGAAGTAAGTTTGATGTCACAAAGACTTAAGTTACAGCTTGTTTTTACTCCTGGTAGATCAGACTTGGAAAAAAAAAATCACTAGGTTTTTTGTTCAGCCCTTTCAGCAGAAGCACGATTAAATCCAGACACATTTTTAATTTTACTTCAAGTGACTGAAGATGAATGAAATATTTCTATTCACAATTATTGTGCAATTGTGAAAGAATTGTGCTTACCATTTGTAAGTCTCTTATCACATCAAGACACTTTGTGATCTACTACAGGCTGAATTCAAAGTGAGAATTTTAGAAAGTAATGCTTAACTCAGAATGTCCAGTCTGGTCTCCCAAGACTTCTAACAGACTCCAAAGCACGCTGATCCTGCTATCCAGGAGGCTTGCAGGTATCTGCTAGAAAGTACAATTCAGCCAGCAGCAAACACTTGCATATCAAGATAGCTGCCAGTGCGCATGGAGACTTTCAATTCCTTACCATAGCTCTTTGAACAGTGAATTCCCTAGAAAGTTCCTCTTCCAGTATATTTGAAATAAGAGTTAAATATTCATACGTTTCAGGAAATGCAGAAAGGATCATCTAAAATAAGTTTTAATCAATCTGAGATTTGACATGACACTATTAAACAGAACATTGAAATGAGTTCAAGTTATATTTAGAAATGTAAATAAATTCTCTCTTCTGCTCCTGTTCTGCTCCCTTTTCATGCTTTTTGCCCAATCTTCCTCTTCATTCTTTTTAGCATTTTTATTTCATTCTCATCTACCTCGTTCCATGATACTGCCCACCAAACCCATTCTGTCCACATTACGAAAGATGATTATTTTTAGTCAAACACACATTTATATCTTCGATATATATTAAGTGAATGATTTAAAGATCCTGCAGAAAGGAGTAAAGAACCATGGTTACCAAATTTCCTTTAGAACTCCAATGATATCTATTCAATGGCACATTTGTATGCAGTAAGTATAAAATGAGAAGGGCCATAGACTCTGGGTTGTTGGAGAAGCATTTTGGTGACTGGTTGGTAACATTTGCAAGTCACTCTTGCATGGCATACTTATAAGGCAAGTTAAATTTGAGGCAAAATCCAAACTGAGCTTGCCCAGTTACAGGTTTCCCAAAGCACTGGCAATGGTTTACTTGCATAGTGTTACATCAGCAATTTCTTCTTCAGCCTCTCTCAAATGTTATCACAAGCAAATGGTTATGCTTCTCAAGCATCTGTTTGATAACAACTTCACTTAGTTCCAGTCACAAGCAGCAATCATTCAAAGAAAAACATTTTAAATATAATAAAAGATTGGATAATGTAAAAGTGACTCCTCCAGTTTCAATATATAAATCTCCTAGTAACAACCAAATTATTTCAATCAACACATGCATCTAATACAAGTTCAGGATTAGTTCCTGTGACATTCATTTTAGTAACATCCAACTTGCTCTCAAGCGTGACTCTTCATTCCACTGTGAAAAGCCTTTCAAAGAAACAACCCTAGTTCATCATTCAAATGCATGTTCAGAAGTTCAGAACATGAGGGAAGCATTACTAGATACCTACAGCTTCCCACTTCATACACTGAAGTATGAACTCACTGAGAAACCCAAAGTATGTTTCTAGATACTTCTTTCAGCTGCTGCTTTTTTGCGAGCTGTTTCTATTCTCCTTTTCTGGAATTTATTTTAGCTGCATGTGTCCATCTCTGCCAAACTAAAAACTAATGCCTCACATTAGCATTTAGTAGTAAGTTTTAAAAAGTCATTTTCAAAACAATCAAGCTCTTAGTCAAGCATAGAGTTTCTCATTTAAAATTTAATTTACCTGAAGACAGGTTTAACCATGAAGATTCTTTTGTACCTCAATAAATCAAAACCCAAGACCCATGAAATGCTGTACCGCTTCTTGGTTTGAAAATGCATGTTTGCATGAGCAAACATTGTGGGGCAGGGGGAGAAAAAAGTTACTGAACTGCCTCTATTCTGCTCTTTATTAACAAATATACTTAAAACACATTTGAAGATATTTTTGTGTACTGTTTCAGTTTGTTCTTAACATTGGAGCAGCTGAATCCAGGGAACTCCATGGCTTCTTCATGAAACAGTATGTAAAAGTCATTCTGCCTTCCATCTGATTGTGATTCATCTCAATTGACATCTGACTTCATCTTTTTGCATTAAAAAAGAAACTAACATTGCACCGAAAATGAATGTATACATTATGTTATAGCTTACAATAGGTGAATCTTTTCTTACCATGACTCAGTCATGATATTCAAGGTACTAACAGCTGATGCCCTATCTCTCTGCTGCAAATTACAATACTCTCCACAGGAAGTCCATGTTTTCCTCTTCAGAAGAACCTACTCTTTTTGAGCTGAAGAGTTGAAAATACTTAAAAAAAAAAAAAAAAGCAGCAAGGGTTAGGCTATCCCTGCAAGTATCTTTCACTTTAAACTGCAACTCCAGTCACAGGCATTTCTCTTAGCATTCAACTGAAACATTATTATCCACCAGTTGTTGCCAGCCGAGAATCTGCACTGGAAAGCTTGAACCTGCAGCAGCAAATGTGAGAGAGATACCTAATTCGGTTATCTTCTAGTGTTTCTTTCCCACAAAAAACCTGGCAACACAGCTTGTCTGTGGAATTCAGAAGTGGTATGGCCCAAGACTTGTCAGCACAACTCTGATGAGTGACCAGATGGTCCACAAATAAAAACCAAAGGCTCACAGCAGTATGAGAACCACATTGCTCAGAACTGTGTGCTGTCAGGTCTTAAAGGTCTCGAGGTATGGAGACTCCACAACCTCCCTGAGCAACTCATTTCAGTGTTTGACAACCCTTATATAAAAAAGGATTTCTTTCATTTAAACAAAATTTCCTGTGTATCAATTTGCATCCACTGCCTCTTGTCTATTCACTGGGTACCACTGGTTTAATCTTCTTTATTCCCTCCCATCACGCATTACCTACATTGATAAGATCCCTGTTGAGTCTTCCATCCACGCTGAACAGTCCTAGCACCCTCAGCCTCTCCTTGTATGACAGATACTCCAATCCCTTCACCACCTTCATGGCCATTCACCTTCTTGAACTAGGGAACCCAGAATTGGACCGAGAACCCCAGATGTGGTCTCACCACAGCTGAAGAAAGAGCAAGGACTGACCTGCTGATGACCATCCTCCCAATGCAGCCTTGGATGCTGTTGGCGTTCCTTCCACAAGGGTGTACTGCTGGCTGATGTTCAACTTGGTGTCCCCCAGAACCCCCAGTCCTCCTCTACCAAGCTGCCTTCCAGCCAGTCAGTACCTGATCTGGTGCATGGGATTATTTCTCCCCAGGTGTAGGATTCGGCATTTCTCTTTGCTGAATCTTAACAGGTTCCTCTCAGCCCATTTCTCCATCCTGTCAAGATCCCTCTGAATGGCAGCACACCCACGTACTGTATCAACCGCTCCTTCCAGTCTTGTATTGTGTGCAGACTTGCTGAGAGGACACTCTGTCCCACCAGCCTGGTCACTAATGAAGATATGAAACAGTATCAGCCTGTGTCAAACTCTGGTGTTCATCACTAATGACTAGCCTCCAGGCGGATTTTGTGCTGCTGATCACAACAGTGTGAGCTCCACAGCTGAGCCACTTTTCAGTCTACCTCACTGTCCAGTTATCTAGCCTGAACTGCAACAGGATGGTTGAAGCACTATACGAGCACCATGGATGGTAAACACGGGGCTTCCTCAAGTTGTCTGAAGACCTACTAATTCTTCTCAATCAGACTGTTTGTAGCAGATATCCATAACAATATTGCCCATGTTAGCCTGTCCTGACCCAGAATTTCTCAACTGTTTCATCATCCACCCCCAGGCAGAGCTCCATGCACTGCCACTGCTCTCTTACATAAAGGGCAACTATCCCTCCTCACCTTCCCAACTTACAATTACAGAATCATAGAATGGTTCAGGTTGGAAGTGAAGGTACCTTTACAGATCACCTAGTCCACCGCCGCTGCCACAGGCAGGGACATCTGTCACTAGATCATTATTCGTCACTGGTTTCCACTTGGACATTGAGTCATTGACAGTAACTTTTTGGGCATGGCCATCCTTTCTTATTTCTTATCAGTCAATTTCTTATTCATCTAAGAGTCCATTCGTCAAATCCATATGTCTGTAATACAGCAGCAAAGAATGCTGGGGGAGTCCTTACAGAAGTCTATGTAGATGACATCCACAGCTTTTCTCTTGTCCACTGATGCTGTTACTCTATTGTAGAAGGCCACTAGATTAGTCAGGCACAATTTGCCCTTGATGAAGCAATATTGACTGTCTCTAACCATGTCCCTGTCTTCCATGTGTTTTGATGTGTCTTCCAGGAGGATCTGTTCCATGATCTTACCAGGCACAGAGGTGAGGCTGACTGGTCAATAGTTCCCAGGGGCCTCCTTCCTATCCTTTATAAAAACTGGCATCCTTCTTTTAGATGAATCTGATTACCGAACATAATTACTTCTTTACAAAATAATCCCTTTCCTATAGGAATCACAACATGTGTATGTGCCTGTAATGGGATAGGTGGGATGGTAGTTATCTTCACTTAGAAGCAACCCAAAAATAAAGGGCCATTAATGCATGCTTTTAAACTACATGCAGTATTAGTCACTGAGTTTGTGACATTTTCTTTAGTATTTCTAGGTCCTGAAGTATCGACATCAATCAAACAACACTAAACAAAGAGCACATCTCTTTTTCCTGCCAATTGTAATCATCCTGCCCAAAGCGTTAAGCTACAGCCTTCCACATGTAGGACACTAAGAAAAACAAGACCCTCTAAGAAGTTTACAGCAACAGGAAGAATTCACCTTAACACTCTGCAAAAAAAAGTACTATGACTTGGATCTAGTTCCATGTTACTGAGACTCCCCATTACTGAAAGAAGAGAAGCTCATCATGGATGCTTTCCCCCCCAGCCCCCTTCCAGTAGGGCAGCACCTCTAATAGCAGTTTGCAGTCACAAGCATAAAAAATTCTCACATTTCCATCTGCAGCAATTTTGATTTCATAGAATCACAGAATCGTAGGGTTTGGAAGGGACCTCTGAAGATCATCTGGTCCAACCTGCCTGCCAAGGCAGGGTCACCTAGAGCACATTGCACAGGAAAGCATCCAGTTGCGTTTTTAAGGTCTCCAGAGAAAGAGACTCCACAACCTTTTTGGGCAGCCTGTTCCAGTGCTCTGTCACCCTCACAGTAAAGAAATTTTTTCTCATGTTGAGGTGGAACTTCCTGTGCTGCAGTTTATGCCATTTCTCAGTTTATTTAATTTCTCAGGTAAAAGCTACAATTGGCATTAAGCTGCTCCCAGACAAAAATAAAATGAAAGTGCAAATACAAGCCAGAAGCTGGTAGAAACTTCAGTCTGCTTCACCAGTGCTTGCAGGAATACTGTCAGATGGAGCTTTGTGTTGGAATTTTCAGTAACACAGCCATATCCTGAACTCCTGAACTCCACCAACAGGGGAAGTTTCCTCACTTGACACAGCTGGGCTAATTGAGGAAATCCATGCAGAAAAAAAATAACAGAATAGATGGAGTACGAGTCCTGCTATTGACATGTTGCTACCATAAGCAGCATTTGTTTTGTTAGACTCCTGGGCAGGTTTTAATTATGATTAGAAGCCATGACGTTGAAAGATAATTAATTCTTGACCTACAATGATCATGTTGCTAAACTTTATGTTGTTATCCACTTTAATTAGTCATAGCTGTAACACAGCTCTGCATTCTTATCCAATTATTTTAATGATTCAACAGATTATAAATCAAGTGACAAGGACTTCAAGCTTCACAGTCACTTTAAAACAACACCACCTCACATGTCCATGCTAAAATATTCTCCTTCATCTTCTGACTCAATTTTTTCTTTTTTTCACATAATTATCATATTAACTTGCTTACTTATATTGCAGTTTGTATCATGCTTCCTAACAGAATACTACATTTTGCTAGGTTTGGCTTATTTTTTCCACTTGTTTTTTATTCTTTTCTCCAAATACACACACACACACATATATATATATATGCACACGTATCTGTGTTTTTAATAAGCAACTTTGCGGTTCTCTAGGTTCTCACTCCAAGTAAATTCACACATAAGAATGAATTAAAAAGATAACTTCACCTAAATTATTTTCCAGCTTTACTTGAAGCATCTTTTTATTTAAACTAGAAAATTCACTCTGTTGTGCTATTCTTCCAGATAGCTCAGGATCAGTGCCCTATGTAGGATACCCCACAAATAGCAGATATGAAACCATTGGGATTTAACTATACTGGCAGTTCTACTTTAACCTTACTCTTTGATCATTATTTCTGCTCTTTTGCCTACTAGGAGTAGTACTGGCCATTAAAAAAAACTTTATTCAGAGGCAGTGTGCCAGAGTAGGTTACAGTAAAGACTGAACTCCGCATCATTTCTCTGAACACTGCTCTCAACTGAATGGCTAATTTGCAGTGCCATGCTATACTCTTGAACTTAAAGTCTAAACTGTGTTATAAACAATCTTCTTTTGTATATGTAACTTTTTTTTTAGCTGATTTACCTTTTTCATATGCAGGTGTATTCTCTTGCAGCAGTCTGCTAAGCTGGAACCCATTCAAGTGCACAAAACGTAGTTGTTCTCTCATTGTCTTGCCTCCCACAACTGGCAATATAAGGTTCCCAACACTGTTTCTTGAAATTGGTAGACCAAGACCTACTGCCAATGTGCTAGCTAAATCAGTTTGTTGCACAAGTTCAGGATGGGTTAGAGGACCTAGAATCAAGAAAACAAGGAAAAATTGAAAAAAAAGAGAGTGCAACAAATTATTTCAATAATAGGCCCATTCTCTTTCTCCAGAGAGAGATGACATCTTGTTAGCTGAAAACTAACAATGAAAAAAAACCTATTTCAAGTGACCTACAGAGAGCTGAGTGATTTTGTTCTGCTGTAATAAAACCAAAATGCATTCAATTCTCAGCAAGTACCACTCTTCAATGCTAGCAACTGCTGTAAACACAACATCAATGTTATGCAAGTACAAGTAAGAAAAGACATGGTCCAGGAGATCACCATAATACCAACTTGAAGCTTACAGCCTAAGAGAGTATAATAACTTTTACATTAGAACAGAAGAAAGGAGAGAAGGCACTACAGTAGACTAACTTAATGCATGAACAAAGAATGAGAATCTAAAATAATGCTGACAGCATTCTGGAAGATTCTCAATATAGTAACAACAGCTCAAGATTTAATTAGTATCAGCTTGCTAGTCAAACAGAATTAGAGGTCAGATAAAGAATGTTGAGGCCCAAATCCATGGCTCCATGTAGGCAAACCCAGTGATTTTTAATGGGTTCTGTGCAGGATCTAATTACTTTATTGCAGTTACCAGGATTAGTCTGCAGTCCCACAGACATCTACATACGTGAATGATTTCACTAATGTAAGTAACCTTTTGTTTAAGATTGTCTTGCCAATTGTTTCTTTGTGTGCTTTACTAGTTATATTACAGTGTTTTTCTATTATGCTTTTACTTTGTTCTCTTTGTAACTCCGGGCACCGAGTGTTTTGATTTATGTGCAGTACAGAAAGAATTCTATATACAGTCTTTATTACTCTCAAGGCTCCCTTTAAGAACATTAGAACTTCTCTCATTTCTCATCTAGCTCTGATTAATCCCATACTTGCATGGAATGTCATCTATAATCCCTAAAGCCTCTTTGCATGGGTGCCTGTATGTCAGCAGTTTTCAGATTTCATCTTTAAAGGCAAGTTCTTAACTGGTTAAAAAAAGCCAACCATGGGTGACACATCTCTGTAGAAGGTTCCACAAGTAATACTCTGACAGCATACTAAATGCAAAAGCCCACAGTATTACTATTTTGAGGTCTACCAAATTAACAACAGTACATTTTGTTTACAGTAGGATCATACGGAGCGACTGCTCCTAAAATGTTTCTGCTTTACTAGAATTCCGATTACTGTAAAAATGAGAAGCAAGCTGCTGCATATTTACATGGGAATCATTAGAAATCACAAACTCAATCCCAAAAGACAGGTGAATAGATATATTTCACTGTATTGTAAAAACTGCACATTCTGTTAAAACCTAACAGAAACTAAACCAAATGAACAAGAGATTGCATTTACAGAATCTACACTCATGTGGCCTGGTTGTCAACACACACAGCTGAAATTTATCACGCAAAAACTTACCTGAGAGCTTTGGTCAGCTCTTGACTTTGTTTTGGTTTTATATCTGAAAAGGTTCAATGACTTCTCAAGCAATGCTTTCTATTGTACCTGGATAACAGCTTTATAAATGACAGACAGATAAATGTACTTCAACTGTCCTGCAGGAACCATCAGCAAGACAAACACGGCAAGGTTCTGCCAATAGGCTTTAAAAGCAAAGATATCAGATGGAAATGAGCAAGAGGCAGAATGAAAGGCAGAGGGAAGTATTATTTTGAAGAAAATATTCACTCCCAGTGCAACTACATTTCACCAATTCACTCAGTCAAGGAATATATTTAAGCAAGACTCCATAAATTAAAGATTCTCCACCACACCATTCCCTTCTTGCCTCTTACCTTAAGCGACATTATACAAGTGAAAAATGAGCGTCAGAAACAGATAAACTCACATCAATGATTTAAAATTAATTGCCTGGCCAATACAGTAAATACACCCATGCTCCATT
>NW_010515993.1:15343-19428 GCF_000687285.1 Phaethon lepturus
TAACGTTTAGCAATCAATAGTCATGTTTTCACTGCTGTCATCTCTCACTCTTTAACAAGAGCAATTCTTCCTCTTCCCTGTTACTCTCAGCATGAGAAATTGTCATTCATTCCTCTATCCTGCCTGTTTGAGAAGGAAGAATGGAAGCCAGGGAAATAGGCTGGCCAAGAAAGACAAAACTTAAAACTCACTTCAAATGTGATTTTACTTCTAATCCTATCTATTAGGATAATCCTATTATTAATCAGTATCCCAGGATCCTGACAACAGCTTTCAACACTCAAGCAGGACAGGGCTGCAAAAGGTTATCATCTGAGAAATACACAATTCTCTCAGTGGTTACAAAGCTTAAGTCATAGTTTCACCATGACACAGATTTTGGCTCACACAGCCAGATATCCGTAGAACAAACCAAAGCACTTTTCAGGAAGAATTCTCTAGCTAATATAAATTAGAGATAGCAATGTGTTCTAAAAAAGGTCAAGCTTCTTTGGTCCTTACCACTTCTCTTTTCAAAAGCGGAGCTGATAAACAGCAATGGTGTGTGCACTTCTCCTTCTGAAGAACCACCATGACTACCTGTTTCAGACATCCCATGATCCCCACAAACAACTAGCAAATTGGGCAAAGAAGCTTCTTCCTGCAAGTCAAAGAAATAAATTTAAGTTACTGTACAAACACAATGTGTATGTATAATGCTTCACTATCTTTACCTTTTTCACCCATGGATACTTCTCAAAATAAATTCCAATTTTTAAAATAGTTCACAACACCTGAGGCCGATGACAAGAGATGTCTGGAACGAAGTGTTATGCAATAATATTAAATTTTAACAGTTAAGGCACACATACATATCTAACATGCTTGTCAGTATGTTAGAAAAAACACAAAAAAGCTTTAAAAAAAAACAAACAACCCTCAGAGTCACAAGAAACTGACTGAAGGATTAAATAAAGGTCACCATACTGTGGGAAGAAAATCAGGAGTCCAGGAGCAGAAGCATTAAGAAAGAAATATTCCTGCCTCCTTTTCTTCACCTTAATTGAGTTTTATATAATATAAATGCTAAATTATTCATATTGTAAATATTAATATAATAGAAATTTAATATAAAAATGCAATCCTTTTTATAATAGTCTCTAGTCTCTCAAGTGCTTTTGGGGCAGAAATCTGACATGACTGATGTCAAATGGTGTTTATTTTTCTGAAGAAAGAAAAACAGAAACGCAAGGGAGGCCTGTCCAACAATTTTAGGCTAACATATCAAAGACAGCAGAAAACAAATATTGTCATTCCATTACAAAGCAGCTTTTTGTCATTTCTAGTTATTACCAGTACCTGTTGTATCCAAAAGTAAAGTGCTTTTAATATTTCTGTATTCTAAAACAGACATAAAGGCTTGCATATAGTTGGCAAAAGCAAAACATACTAACAAACCATGGTAAAACCACTGCAACGTTTATGAGATTATAACTTCCACAAGCAGGACTCAACCTCTTTTTTCATACAATAGTATCCATTTGTTTTAAAAATGCTATTAAATTTTATGAGCAGCTATTATGAATTGCAGTTGCCAAAAACAAACACAAAAAAACCTTCAGGCCACTTGGAATTTCAATATCCAGACTACTTAAGTAAGTGACATTCTAAATTTCCGAATCTAAAAAAACAGATTCGGATTTGGTAATTATGTGCTACACTTAGCATAAGAAAAATGTTGCTTACAATCAACATTTCCATTTGAATCTCTTCAATATCTTAAGAATTAGGTATGCCTTCACAACTGTAGAAATCAGAGCCACTTAGCTATATGTGCCTATTATTCTTTCTGCTGAATTTCATTACTAGATAGCACACCAACCACCATTTTAATTCATGAGTGATAAGAGAATTTTGATATGCATTCCTCTCCTCTTCCCATACACCAAGGGGGAGTTATTTGCCACAGCTGTTCAGAAGAGACTGTTAACAGATGTTACTAAGGTCAGACAGTAAATCCTTAAACATGCTATACTATACTGTTAAGTGGGCAACAGCTAGGGAATGAAAAGAACAGAAAAATACCCACATTGGTCTAGGAATAAACAAGCCACTACCCACAAAGAAGCAAGCATTTTAACATCAGTCCACAACTAACAGACATTGATCCAAGAAGGAGCTATATTACCTTTGAAAGAAGAGAAATATGAATCTTCTTCAGGATGTTATCCATTTCACGAAGTTTTGGTCCCACTAATGGGCTGTTTGGCCCAGTCATATGTCCAATATGGTCCAGTCCCAGGTAATGTAATATTAGGAGATCCCAGTCTTCTCTCTTTAGCACTCTATCCAAATGCCTGGTAACATTATCATCCACCTCAGAAATAACAGGAAAACAATTAAAAGGTTAAAAAAATTTCCCTCTTGTAAAAAGCATAGAAAAATTAGATTGCACTACCCATGAAAATCCCATGAAAATTCTGTAGAAGCTGATGAGAATTACAGTCACTCACAAAGTTAACAAGAGGGGAAAAAAAAGAAAAAAAAAATCAGATTGATTAGTTCAATGACATACAGTCAAAAAAATCTGTCTTGCAAAACAGATGTTTCACCCCATTTCATTCTTTTTTGTTTATGACCACACCATGTTACATACAAACAGAGAAGATGGATTGTCATGCTTCCACAGATACTTTTAAAAACTGTTTCAAGAAATTTTCAGTCACTTTCATCCTTCACACTTTCGATTTATCACTTCACAAGAAGCAGGTACAGGGAAAAGCTGCTCTCCGGTTGGAAAGCACAGGGGAAAAAAAACCACTCCTGCTGCTTCAACTCAATTTTTGCTACTGTGCAAACAGAATAAGATTCTACTTGCTGTGAGAAAAAGAACTGACAACACAGCAAGAAAGCCAAATCATGTGAAAAGTGCTACTTGAGGCCTAGCTAACATGTTCTCCTGCTTAGGTTGACAACTTATTTTTAGTTGTATATGTTTCTCCCTGGGTATTAAAAATCCTTACAAAATTTCACCACTATGGTAACACTGGATATAATAATCTAAAAGACTATAAAAAGCTTTCTGCTTAATGGACTATATTCAGAAAGCATAAAGACCGCATAAAGAGCTTGAGATCCATATAATTGCAGATCCAGCAACATGTTTTTTTCCATTTTTCCACTCCATATTGATGCTTCTGCATTAGAGTAAACAATTAAAGTGTATTCCAATCCACGTTAGACCTATCTAACTTCCTTAAACATGATAATAAAATACTTACAACAGTAGCAGCAGGTCAATAGCCTGAGATTTACAAGTCATAAAGGTTCAAAATGTGAACTAAAATTGCCAAACCATTTACTCTTTTAGTGTGCCCAGAATAAGAATTTTCACAATTTTTTTCATTTTCTTTCTATGCTCCCTCTTTGATAACATACTGAAGCACTATTTATATTCCAGTTACAAAAGCGATACAATACTATAGAAAGTATGCCTCTAAGAGACCAAGATTTAATACTAATGGGCCTTTTAAAGATGGCATATACTAATATAAATGTGATAGCAAACTGGAAACACAGATAGTGGCATTTTTAAACAAAGCAAGTGGTCTAACTTCCTACCAGAAGTTTTGTGAGAATATCTTATGTTTAGGAAAGTTATACAGTAATACACTGTTACCGTATCATCCAAACAATTCCCACAGCGTATAGATGAGGGACTGAAATGCTTAGGTCCACGTTGCCAACACTGAAAACACATATAAATCCAATTTCTGTTTAATTGCCAGGTTTATATTTCAGAGCAAGGATAGTTTTTCTCATTCATTCTATGTGTTTGCACTCACATTATTTAGCTTAGGTTTATATAAAGCCTCTTACCTCTGTGAAGTCTGACACAAAAAAGGATGTTGTTCCATCATATTCCACAAAATGCTTTGGAAACAATTTAACCCAAGTATCATCACCATAAAAAATTATTCTTTTCCCAGCTGCTTTTGCCTGCCATATCAGATTATCATCCAACAGAGATGGAGAATTGAGGTTCACAATAACATCAATGAAACCAGGTATACTACCCGTCATCAAAGCCTAACATAAAACAGGGA
>NW_010515993.1:19459-24063 GCF_000687285.1 Phaethon lepturus
TAACAGAAACCAAGAAGTTTCCAGTACTCAGAAGACAACATTAGTGTAAGTGGAAGCAATGAAGCAAAGGGCAGAGAAATTATACTTTCAATAAAGAAACATAGTAAAGTAAAAGAACACATGAGCTTCCATGCCATATCCCATCACCTGCCCCAACACAGTGCCAGCTGATTTTAAAGGTAGTCACTGCTTTACAGAAAGGTAAAAATAATATTTTCTTAATTAGAGGACAGCAAAATGACTTTGTATGTCAGTTGAAATTAGCTTAATTTACTGGTCATTAAATTGCCAAAAAGTCAGTTTAGAAGGCCTAAGTGACTTAACACAACTGCAATGGCAGTACATTCAAAATAATAGTTAAGAATCTTCTGGAAAATGCAATGAAGTCCACCTATCAAGAGTAACCAGACTGTCTCCTCCTCACTCTCTCACTGGCCTTGTAGCTGACCTATCAAAGCTCACTCCCTCAGCTTCTTCAATGAAAGACACGTCACCCAGATCCATCACTGAGAAGCCTGGATGATCAAGTATTTTGATGGCACAATGACAATTCATCTTTTAGTTATCTGGAACTTGGCACAATTTTCTTTAAGGTCTGCAAAAACATCCCTATGGCAAAATAAATATACACTAAACTGGATTTCCTATCAGAAGTTACAAGAACACAAAGAAATATCAACAGAAATGTTCTTGGCTAGAAGATAGTTGGAAAATTTGAAAACTGAGAGGCTACTGCCTCCCCATGATTACAAATGAAAAGATTATGTCAATCACTTAAGCCTGTACCAGGGCCTTAATTGCCCTTAACTGATTCTCACAGACATTCCCACCACAAAGCTACCGAATAAAGGAACAAAACAAAGCAAAGTGACTTAAGTGGCAGCTGCCACCTCTACCTCTTACTCAGCCTCTCTACTTTCCTTCGATCCCTGACCTGACCTTTCCTGCAGAAAGCACCACTGGGTCATGGCAAATCAGGACTCTATCACATGCACTACTACAGCAAACTGAGTTTCAGCCACAAATTGCAATAAAACAGCAAACCTGCCCTTTACACCAACTCTGAGCATGTGAAACAACCCAGCCTTCAAAACTTTCTCGAATGAAAAAACCCTAACTGGAAAAAAGCCACTTACCTTAATTCGAGGCATAGTCACAGTGGGTGGCTTCGCTTCAGCAATGAAACTGTAGGATGTCCCTTTTTCAACAACTTGTGTAGTATATGGCATGAACTGTTTACCTTTGGATCCAAACACAAAGTCATCTCTCAAAGCATCGATCAGCACAATGACAACTTTTTTGAAAAGTGGCGGTGGAATTTTGGTCCAGTTAGAAACCGCTCCTGAAGAACAAAATAAGGGTATATAAATCACCAGCAGATTTTACCAACGGCTAGACAGAAGTTAAAGGACAACTTCACCACAGAAACGAGTGTTTCCAACTTCTTTGTTGACTTTACGTTCAGAAGTGAGAAGTTACAAGCAGTAGCAAACATGAGAATTAATCAGAGCAAGCTGAGTTTTCAGGCCATCCAGCACAGGAATGGCACAACAACAACAAAAAATCCAGCATCCAAGAAGGGAAACAAAATGTGAATGGAATGTACAACATGAAATTAGGAGAACTAAGGAAAAGCTACAAAATGGAGAATGTTCAAAGGAATAAGAAGGGATAGCTGCTATCTTCTCTCTGGTTAATTTAGTAAA
Organism: Phaethon lepturus; assembly: GCF_000687285.1. NCBI lineage: Eukaryota > Metazoa > Chordata > Aves > Phaethontiformes > Phaethontidae > Phaethon > Phaethon lepturus. Next base: position 21,166 of record NW_010515993.1, read on the forward strand.
GCTGAACTATGTATCTCTGACAGACAACTTTTGTTAGAAAAAAGATGCAGCATCCAGCTGCACTAATACCCAGTTTTGCACATCAGAACATATCTCAAGCAATGCCTCTCAATCAAATCCCACCATGAGAACAGGAAAATGACAAAGAGAGAGACAGTTTCACTGCAGTTTGAAGGGAAAATATTTGTGCACACTTGCAACCTTCCAGGTAGAAAACTGTATGCCAGGATAGTTCGGTGATGACAGCTGCGGGGCCAAAATCCAGTTCCAGAATCCCCTGAACACGCTACGTGGGCAAAATGCTGCTGTGCATCAGGTAGCGGGCAGTGTCATGCCTTCAAGCCCACCTCTTTCTCTTGTATGGACTTAATGTTGGCCGCAGCAACTCTTCATTTGCATTGAGCTTGGTCCACACAGTGACATTTAACTTTTACAGCAGCAGTTTTTGGCCCAATCTCTATGGGTCCCATACCTCTTCCAGTAAAAAACACAGGAGGACAAAATGGAAGTAGAATGGATCCTACCCACAAATCTCTGCTTGGACAACATTGTGGTGAATCAACTTCTCAGTACACACATTATATAAAGCTATGTTTTTTACACTCCTTTGGAGTAAAACAGTTTCTGAATAAGTGGTTGACAATTTGGAAAGATCATAGATAATGTTGTGTCTAACAACAGAACCTCAAAAAACAACCTCAGAAACTGTATTTTTGGGTACATAGTTTCACTGAAGTTTGAAAGGAAAAGATTTGTGCACATTTTGAAAAGCATCAATAAATTGACATTCACAGACTCCTTACTACCAGATTTTCCCAGATAAGGAAATTGAGGGAGGGGGCAGAGCAGGAGGAAAAAGGAAATTTCAACAACAACAAAATGCTAGCTGCCAGCAATCGTGATTAAAATGATGTTGTTTTTCCACGTCTTGAATTATCAATTTAGCTAGCATGCTTTGGCTCTCAATGAAAAACAAGAAGACACAACTGGATGTACTGTTGTTAGTTAAATCTTTCTCACAATTGTCTCCTATCCTCTTACTTAGGGAAACAAAACTTGCTGGACACCAAAAATGTTCAGATCACAAACACATACACCCTACTCACAACTCCCTCCTGTATGTCAAAGTATTGAGAAGTGCAAAGGAATTAGGAGTCGATTACAAGCCATCTCAAAATACTTACTGTAAGATAGCTAAAGCAACACATTGTGCAACTCTTGGTATGTGGCATGCTTGTTTATCCGTACTATGGTTATTTAGGAAACAGTTACTTTAAACAAAGCTAAAATTCTGTAAGCAGTGAACAAAACCACAGATTCTACCAAAAAATCACCACAATGATGTGCTGCAAGGATTCTCTACTATACAAGCAGCTACACAATTTTATCAGTCGGCAGGCAAGACGGCATGGATTCAATGTCAGTCAGGGCTCACAAAGTGAAACATTCAGGAAACACAGAAGCACTGAAGAAATACTCTTTTCTGAACAGATCTAAGGTAGGCTGAAAGCCTTCTATATCATGGTTTAGTAAGCAATCCCCTGCCTTTACAGCTTATCATCCAGACCAAGAGATCACTCTGTTGTAACCCAAGAACTACAGAAAAGAAGTGTTCTTCCACTGTCACTCCATTTTTGCCTACCTATGCCTAGAATTACTAGAACATGCCTAAATTTAAACTGTTTGTAGCCTGTGGTACACATTTATACTCGTCAACTCAAACCAGTCTTTCCAAAACCCAATTGTCTGACACTTCCCTCTCACACAGAGTCTCACTCCGTGTTAGTTTCCTGCTAATAAACACACATGAATGCAACATTTCACTCGCAGCAGCCTATCAAACATCTCTGACAGTCTTGCTAATCTCCAGCTAAAAAGTAACCTGCCATTTGGCAGCATCCACTCAGGTCTGTTACCAGATTAGACTCTTTCAGTGTTCCTGCTTAACTGATCTCAGCACAACCTTTTCTTCCTTCCACTGTTTCTTGCAATTTAAGTGAGCCTGCCCCAACATACATAACGTCATATACTTTAGAAGAATTAGCAATAACAAGCAGCTAAAGATGCAGTTTGACAGTTACAGTCCTGTTCCACCAAGTTAAACACAAGTAAATGTTCCCAAGCAAGAGCTCTGTACAAGCACAGTACTACTCAATTCAGCTGTCTACTCAACCTGAAGTTTCACCCTGCAAGCTTCAAACACTAGTGAAGAACGCTCCATCAAGTACATGCTCCTTCATACTGTTTTAATACAACTTGTGACTGGACATATAGGACAGCTACGTATCAGCACATCCTCTACCAATTCTTCATCAAAAAGATGCTTGAAAACTTTGGTTTCACAATTTCAGCTAAGGAATACAGCAGGACCTGTAGAGACCATGATTCAGAAAAACGGTAACAGACAGCAATATTGTGCATTTTGCAATCTGACCAGACTGCAAAGGAAACCTGAATTACTACAGTTGCTTTCCTCACTACTGAAGTCTTAAAGTCCCACTAAAGTGGCACTAAGACACTCACGCTTCACAGAAACATTGATTCTCAAGCACAACACAACCAGAAAGTTAACAGAGCAAGCATATGAAGCATTATAACTGAAATGGTATCATTTACTGCAAACAACTTTGCATTAAAGAGTATGGGTATGATGGCTGCATCAGAGATAGGGGAATAAAATGACAGAAAAGCACACCCTCCAAAAATGTGACAGCTGATGCTTAAGGATTTTTGCATCCGTGAGTAGATACTGCTGGCAGTGACTGATAACTATGGGCCAAATCAGTTAAGTTCTAAACTATTTCGAAAAAGGGTCTCGAAACACGATGGTGCTGCAGAAAGCTCTTCTGCGGCACCGAGAGGCCTCCCGGCACAGGCTCGCACCGGCTACTCCTGCCT
>NW_010515994.1:0-261 GCF_000687285.1 Phaethon lepturus
GTAGAGCCTTCCCACAAGGATGCACTGGCCACACACCCTGACCTTGCCGCCCGGGGAGGCCGTGGGCCGGCTGCCCCCCAGACACACCCCGCTCGCCTGGCTCTCACCTGCCGGAGCGCAGCCTCCAGCCGGGCTTGTTTGGAGACGGAGAGCTTGCAGACCAGGTCCCACCGGGTGCTCAGCTCCTCCATCTGCTTCTGCAGCCACTGCGAGTCAACGCTGCTGCTGCCACGGGGCAGGGCCCGCACCGAGCGCCTCCGC
>NW_010515994.1:302-1330 GCF_000687285.1 Phaethon lepturus
CACCGAGCGCTTCAGCATCTTGATGCAGCTGGCTCGCTTGCCCAGCTCCTTCTGGAAAACCTGTGCAGGAGAGGGCAGGAGGGGGTGGGAGACGCCGGGGGGTCCCAGCACCCTGCCTGGCCCCTGTTACTGTGCAGGGCTCCTGTGCACCCCAGGCCTCCTTACAGCAGTGGGGTACACAGGGTACCCCAGCACTGCCCCAAGGGCTGGGAGTGCAGGGTTGGGTAAAGCGGGGGCTGCTCTGGTGGGCAAAGCCCCATCCTGTGCCTGGCTGCTGTCCTGCCCTGGGATGGAGGGTGGGCAGGGCTGGTGCAGAGCCCGAGGCTCCACAGGGGCTGACACAAGGCAAGGACCTCCCTGGGTGGCTGGAGACACACACCTTGTGCTTGTCCATGAGGTCACTGACCAGGTCCCGGTCCCCTCCAACAGGCACGTCCTCGCTGAGCTGCGGCTCAGCCCGGTACAGCCAGTCCATGAGGGCCTGCAGCGCGTCCGTGAACTTGCCCGAGAAGAGCAGGTTCTCCTCCAGCTTGTGCTGCCTGCAAGGAAGGGCGCAGGCAATGCCAGCAGTGCCTAGGTGCCGGGGCTCAGCCCCGCGGTGCAGGGAACAGTCGCCCCATGGGGACGCCGGCAGCGCAGCTACAAGTGCCTGGGCTCACTTGTGGCCAGGGACGGATCCTGGTTGCACCCCAGGGGCCAGAGCTCAGCAGTGCTGGGGCAGGGAGTCCTGAAGCAGGGAGCAGGATGCCCAGGGAGTAAGGGCAATGCCATGCCCTTGGCCTGGGACTCGCATGGCAAGCAGAGCACAGGCATCCCATCCCACCCCATCATATCTGATCCCATTGCACCCCCATCCTTGTCCCCATCCCGAGCCATGCCACCCCATCCCGTCCCTGCCTCACCTCTCCACAGCCCGGCTGCACAGCGTGTCCCAGCGCTCCTTCAGCTCCCCCAGCAGCTCCTCCAGTGGCTGCAGGTCCTCGGGGAGCTGGGTTCTCTCCCGCAGCGCCCGCCCGCTCCGCAGCGTG
>NW_010515995.1:0-12224 GCF_000687285.1 Phaethon lepturus
GCTCATAGTTCAAAACCGCAGACGTTTGCCCTTCTTAGCAGGGCAGCTGACATAACTTGTGTTTCTGACGAGTCATCCTCTCAGACCACGAGCCGTCACCCGCTCCTCCGCCTCTCCAGAGCAAAGCCTGTGTTTCTGGAAGACCAGTGCTGTAAAACTGCTCCTGGGTTTGTGGAGCCACATAAACAGCACGCAGGTGATCTAAACACGCCATTTTACAGCAAGCAGCCAGGTTTCCCCTTCAGCAACATGCCTTCTCGGCCGGCACGTGCAAATCAGGCGGTGAAATGCGTATTTTTTCGTCAGGACGCACAATGTGCGTGATGAGCAGCACACACGGTGCCGAGCCCTTCCCTGCGGGACCTGGGTTTGCCAGGCTGTAAACGCAGCTCATCTCGCGCTCGCAAAACCTGCGCCGGTACCAGCAGCACCCGGCTGAGCACCGCAAGCCGGCGAGCACCCGAGCTGCCCCAGCCACAGAGCAGCCAGCAGGACCGGCGCTGGGGACTCGAGGATGCTGGTCATGGGCACCCTGGCAAGGGCAGCGAGACGGCGGGTGGGTTAATGGAGGATAATAGCTGTAGAGTCGGAAATCATAACGGTTCAGCCTACACAGAGGGTTAGTCTCCAGGAGAGCCGTTTTCTCAGCTCTGATGCCTGGATGTCAGAGTTCCTATGCCTGTTTTATTGGTTAAGTACGTGGTTTTATTGCTGTTTATAGACGTATGCCTGCATACAGAGCAGCAAGGGAGCACATTAGCTGGGAAGCGCTGAGCTTGCACCGGCTGCTGTTTGAGAGCATCCAGACCCTGACCAAGCCTCTGTGAGAGGGCCGATAAGTGCGTCTGGGAGGCTGCCTTAATTTCCAGGTCATGATCCCTGGCTGATGTGTAAAAGCAACTCAAATCACATTTCCTTGTTGATGAAAACATCGTTATCAGGGAGGAGGGAGTCAGAGGAAGAGGGAGGCGAAGCCTTCCCTTCTCTCATGTCACACCCGGGCTGTTGCCACTATTTCCCTTCCAAGTTTGCAAATACTTCTGCACTCTGCCACTTTCTACATCAGATGTCACCGCTCAGCAGTGATACTTTTTCTGGTACACTCCCAGGGGAGCCCCACAGCTCAGGGTCCACAGATCACCTCAGCGGGGTCTTAGGCAGAGCTCAGCAGCATCCCCAGGCCCCTGCATGATGGGGGACCCCTTCCCAGCCCCCCAACCCCAGCCCTGAAACCTCACTCATCCTAAGTCCTCAGCTGTAAAAGCAAAACAAGCCCATAAAGGGGTGATGCCCTTGCCAGGCTGCCCTTGCTCCCTTCGCAGAGTAGCCCCGCTCCCAGGGGTGCGGACTTCCCCCCCTCTAAAAGGGGTGGCATGGCACTGGCTGCCCTTGTGTTGTGCTTTGGGAGCTGCTGGGGAAGGCAGGGGTTAGATCCCCCCATAGCAGTTAGAAAGTAGAGTCTTTGGCTGCCTCCTCCCAGTAAAACCTTCCTCCCCCAAAACTTTCAGCTTCTTTCCATGGGGCTGAAAGCAAAATTTGCATCATTCCTCCTTCAGATGAGACAGCCACACTATTTCACTTTGTCTCTCAAGGGAAACCTACTTTTGAGATAAACATAGGCTACAGAGATTTTTTACTTTCCTTTATGTAAACATACATGTAAGGGAAAAAAACTGAGGGATATTGGAAATCATTTTCCAGGCTGGTGCCTAACTTTGTGCACAGAAAGTGGAAGTGGAGACGGGTGACTCAGGCTCATGTGCAGGCACACATTTTCCAGGATTTTTAAAAATTATTATTATTATTATTTGTTTCTGACTAACTGAAGCAAAATAAAATATTTGGGCTCAAGCTGCTCTGCTGAACATTCTGTCCTAGCTCTTGCTGAAGAAGACCAGCCCTCAGGTAGTCACTGTACATTAAGAACTTCTTGAAAAGAAGGCCCGTGTCCCGCCTGATGAACATTGCAGAGTCCGTGTGTTGTGGGAAGCCCAGAGGGCAATGAACCACAGCGACTGACTGTGCGGGTGGGTTGTGCAGAGGACAGCTGTGACAGCAGAGCGGTGCATCCGCCCTATGACCCACACCGCTGGGCACCCCATTCCCAGCCCCACCACCCCACGGGCAGGTGAAAGCCCCGGGTCATGGGACTGCAGCTCTCACCCATGCTGGCTGAGCCGATGCTGCCCTTGGGACCCCCAGAGCCGCTGCGGTCTCACAGGCTGGCTTTTGGGAGAATGGCACCATCTGCTGAAGAGCACGCCGGTGCCAGGTCAGAGCTTGGCCCGGAGCAGAGGACACCGGGGGGCAATCAGCCGCCTTTGGGGAGCTGTATGCAATGTGCCACCTGAGCCGCGGCTGCCTCTGCTCCTCACCCCGTGCAGTTTCCTCCATGGCTCCCAGAGCCCATCTTGGTAGCACACTTGTGTACTCCCAGCTGCAGAAGACACTCACACATCCAGCTGTCACCCATGGAACTCCACAGACACCTGGACTTCACCTGAAATGAGCTCAAAATCCCTCCCTGGACCGTTCAGCAAAGGCAACAAGAGACAAGTAGATTTAAGAGTCCTCAGATACTAAACATTAGCAGCTACAGAGAGGCTGTGGGAATTAGCACCTGAGATACCGCAGCTGCACAGGCAGCTCCTTCCACTTCTTGCCGAGTTTCAGTGTGCAGCTCTTGGCAGCCCCACAGCATCCCACTGCCCGTGCGTGGACTCATGCCGCCGCGGTGGGTGCTCAGCAGCCCCCCGCTCACAGCATCCCCTGTGCCACCTGCACAACGGCTCCTGGGAGAAGCAAAAAGGAAAGGAGTGGGAGAGAGCAACATGCAATAGTTGTATTCTTGCTTTGTATTAAGGTTGATTTGTCAAGTAAAATTGCCCTCTCATGGGGCTTAGAGCACTGAAATGCTGGGATATTTAACCGCCTACGTTTCAAGGTTTACTCCAGCCCCTTAGTACAGTCTGAAACCACGCTGGAGATTGTTCCGTGCCCTCTGGAGCAGCATTGCTCTAATGACATCTTTACAGCCCTAATGGATGTCCTTGGGAAAGATTATAGCCCTGCTGTTAGAAATTCGTTGCAGGACAATGCTTAGACAATGATAAAGTAGCTACTGGGGATCTAGGAGTTCGGTGTAACGTGGTGCAATTCATGGTGCACCACCGAGTTGCGTTTGCATTCGGACATTCTGCAGAAACAGAAACGTGAACCATTAGAAGTGATTGTAATTAGCATATGACTAATTCATTGGGCTGTTTCGGTTACCATTTCATTTAGAAAAAGTCTCAGGACCATACCTCGTCTGGGAGAAGTATATTACAGGCCAGCATGCAAATCCCTCCATTTTCTGGTCTAGTCTCACAGGCAGTTTCTGATAAATCTGTTCATGCTGCAGAGTATACATAAGCCATGAGAGAGCCCAATTTTTTCCTATGAAAACTTGTCCCAGACTGACCTCCCCCCCCATGGCAAGCCCTCGCGCACCCAGCAAACAACAGTCTCTACCCACAAGGTTTGGGTCCCTTCACTGAGGAACACAGTGCTGCAGAGGAAGAGTCAGGTCCCAGCTTTAGATTTTCATGTAGAAAGCTGTCTCACGCACAGACAAGGTGTAGTGTTGAGGTTTGTGGTGGGATCCTTCACAGAGTAAAGGAATTAAATGGTCAGGTCCTTTCAGAGCCTTCAGGATCTATCTACTCATCATATGACTGTCACAGAGGTTTGCAATAAGTCATACAACATTAATGTTAATCAAACTACTTAACCATGGAAAATGGCTTTAATGCTACCTCAATGCATTAATGAATGATCCATTAATTAATTCAAATTACTGAACATTGGCCCTGCTTTCCTGCTAGGCTAGAATGTCTTTGTGCCAAATCCAAAGAGGAGAGTGGTGTTTAAGCCACCTCTGAAATCATGATGGACACGAGGACCCCAGATACCTGTGGGCCAGCAGCAGCCAGCTGCAACGGTGCTGAGCAAAGGAGAAAGCATGAGCCTGCTTCAGGCTGGAAAGATCTTTGTGGTAAGAGGGAGCAGGTTTCTTTACAGATCAAACCATCATTGCATCTCACCCAGATGAGACTTTCAACCTTGAAGATCCTTTGAACTGACCCTCGGCAGTCCCAGGAACAAAAGCAGATTTGCAGCCACTGGCTGGCCACGCTGCTCCTGCAGGCACTGGTGTCTCGGGCACAGACTGAGGAGAACAAGTTTCTGATGCATAACCACTGTGCTTTTTAATTTTCCAGGGTAGTCAGTAAAGTCTGGAAAGCTTTTACATCCTTTCTTTCTGCAAAAGTACTAGATTATTGATTCTATGTTAAAACCAACAAATCTATTTTGATTGTTTATGAAGAGGCTACTAATGTAGTGAATCACTTGATACAGGAATAAATTCACTAGAGTGTCAATCACCTAACTGGCCAGTAAGCCAGTGATACCCACCAAGCAATGGTTAGAAACTAAAGGTGTTTTGAACGTAGCAGGAATCCAAGCACAAACAATAGCTGAGGGGTGACTAGTTACACACCGGAAAGAGTTGAGATGGGATGTTTTATATTCCATATTGAAGACAAGGTCCAATGCCTGGAAGATGAAGCTAGGTGCATTCAGCCTTAAAATAAGCAGCAGTTTCCCAGCTTGGTGGGAGACTAAATGCTGAAAGAGTAGAGAAGTCTTTAAAATGAAATCTTTCTGAACAGCAAGATTTCATCTGCATCCAGGAAAAAGTCCTTTGCAAGTGCAGGATCACATCAGCCTTGCTGCATCCCAGGAGAAGAGCTGCACATATCAGATGGGTGGAAAGAAATCAAGTGTTACTAGAAACCCCCTGAGCAGGTGAAAAAGATGGAGAAAATCAGTAAGGCAGGGACTAAGTTCTCCTGAGCTCAGACTTCCCCATCTCACACCTTTTCTCCAAGGCACTGGAATGCTCATGACGCAGAGCCTCCTGCAGGAGCTTGTTCTCACCACATTGGCAGAAGAAAGCTCAGTGCACCCAGCTCTGCCCCACAGCAGCCTGACTCCCTAGGGAAGCTGAATCTCTGGAAATCACTGTGACTTCAGAAAATGGTGGGCAACAACCTTAATTCACAGCCAGGAGGAACGGCAGCACTGATTTTAATGGAAGCAGAATTAGATCAACTCCAGTTACTAGGGAACATCTTCCCCAATAATTGTTAATATAATGTAAGTCTCTATGGCACCAGCCACCAGCACATTGTCAACCATTTCCTTGTAGGAGTTCATTAAAATGGCAAAAATCCTGCAAGGGAGGAAGCATTCTTTCCTCCACTACAGAGCAGTAAACGAGGAGGTAAGAGTTGAAAGGACTCACTTTTGGTCTCCCCAAGAACCGCAGCAAACCAACGCACCCTCAGCTCCAACCCCTGCCTCGGAAAAGAGCCAGCCCCTCGCATTGTCCTCAGGGCCAGGCTGGGGAAACGCAGGGCACGTTATTAAAAAATAGCTCCCACCTAATTACACCTCCCATCCCTTTTTTAAATGACTGGGGGATCAGGTGTGACACTGAAGTAATATAGGTGGGAGGGGAAATTAAAAAAAAAAACAACCCCAACCCTAAGGTGGTGAGGATTTGCCAATTATACCTTCAGGAAGCTCTGTTAATTAGAAGAGAAGATTCTAATCTGAGAAGATTCTTTTCAAGAGAAGAATCAAAGGACTTTGCAAACACAGATAGAAACCGATTTTAACAAGCAGTAGTAAGTCCCAGTGTTGGAGAGGCATCAGCAGTGCAATGTCCTCTGCTGGCATCTCCAGTTACTACGGGGGACGTCCGCCACACCAGCGCCAGCAGCCGCCCGCCACCGACCAAGCGCAAGCCAGCGATTAGTCCGATTGATTTTGGGAGGAATATTATGATATTAAAATGAATAATCACATAGCTAGGACTAGTAAAGGATTATTCCCTACATAATAGTCATAGCTTTTTGTGAGAGCCCAAAAGCACCTGGGTCATCTGATCGCTCAGAAGTGGCCCATCATCAGTGGCTCAGGGAGGAGGAATTGATTTCTCCTTTTTCTTAATGACAATGTGTAATGCAGCAGCTTTATGCACTAGTTAACAGAACCAGGCAGTTTAAAAGGATTTGATAATAGCTCACACCTGAAGCAGATTTTTTTTTCCCCAGGCAGAGGGAAGTGCAGAGCAGAGATTGGAAAAAGTCACAATTAATTTGCTTATTCTTTAGATATGGTTGTGGTCATCGCCTTTCCTGCTTAAGTCAGGGAAGCTCAGAACATGGACATGGATTTGTTTACAAGCATTAAAATGGGTTCCTTTAAGCATTACATGTACCTTCTTAAAAAGGACACATGAAAGCCATTTAAGAATTAAAGGAAAAAATAACCTAAGAGGCTGACCAGAGCAGTTTTATTTTATCCCCAAATGAACACTAACTTTGAGGTAATACTTGAGGTTTATTGCACTAACCAAGAAAACCAGGTCATGTGAAATGAAAGAGCCCATATTACCGGTGCAGGCAAAAGTGTCTTCTCAGCAGAGACTTGTTCACTCTGTGCTTGTCCTAGACCATTATTTTCACTTCCCTGAGACGTGCTTTGTGAGGAGGGAGCAGCCATCACTTTTGGTGAATTGTGCCGCACGGGGCTGTGAGTTGGAAACAAGGACTGCAAACCCCGGGCTGTGACAAGTGTAACATTCCCCTCACACAGCTCCTCATCCTAATCAGGTGTGCAACGTGGAGAAAAGTGCTCCTAAGAAGCATCAGAGAGAAAAAGCTGCCCAGTGACCACAGGCACAGGAGGTGGAGTCCCAGAACCCGACGACTGCTGACCGCCTGCCAACGCCCCAGCCCGTCCTTGCCAGCACCTTGTTCCTGTAGTGACACACCAGCAATAAGCAGACGTGATTTTTTACACAATAAACCTCAGAGACCTGAGCAGGAGCTCCCAGACTCCCATGGAGCAAGTGCAGTTACTCCAAATAATAAACCTGGCAAAGGCCAAGCCTTGGTGTGGTGCTCAGGACACTGCACAAAGGCTGCGCGTGGTTCCAGCATTTGCCCTCTCCCATGGCGGCCAGGGTAAGACGGCTGGGTTTTGTCACTCCGTGTCACCCCATGCAGCACACCCAGCTCCGCCAGCCTGTCTTACGGGTCTTGCGAATGATACCCGTGCCGAATGGGGGCTCAGACCATCAGCACCCACAAGCATGAACTGGGGCCTGTCTTCAAGTTTAATAACTTCATGAAAATGTAATTTTCAATATTTCATTAGGATCTCTTCCATCTGTTAAGCATCATCCCAGAGAATTTGGTGACACTGTAAATGAAGCTGTGAAGAGATGTGTTTGTTTTAGATGTAATTGGACAGCTGTTTTATTATGAATTAATGAACAATGATGATTAAAAAGAATCCAATTTTAGCAAACCATGTATAAACAATTACTCCTGACTAAAATCACAACTAAGCAAGTGCTAGAGAACTTCCATGACAATGACTGGAAGCAAAAGATGAAAAAGCAAAACCTGTGAGGTGCAACAGGACAAAAGGTGTCTCCAGGCCAGGGTCCTTGCACCAGGCACGGGTTCCCCAGGCTGCCCTGCAACAACCAAACCACTCCACATACCCACGCTACCACTCCACATCACCACCATCTTCTCTGGCACAAAGCTCCTTTCAGACCAAATCAGTCATCGGGGTGCGCTCACACTCCTCCATCCCCCCAGCCTCTCTTCATGCTCACGTCCCCCCACTCCCCAGATACAGGATCCCATGAGGGGCTGTGGAGGAAGAGGAGACAGTGATGGCAGCAGGCTCAGAGGTAGAGATAACTGACCTCTTTGTGCTTGCACAACGAATTTCAGACTCCTTTTCCCCCTGCCCTGGGCCATTCGGCCGAGGCTGTTTGCACTACAGGCATTGCACCACGAAAAGCTGATCCTGTGCTGAAGAGTCCTGCATTCATCCTTCCCACACTTTCCACTCGGGACAGATTCCTGTATTTCAGCAGAACCCAGTGCCAGAGGCCATAGAAAGCAGCTGTTTGTTTGAGTTTCCATAGGAGTTTCCCAGTTCATATAGACAGTTTTTGAGCAGTGAAGTCTTTGCCCTGAGAGAGTTTCAGTGGAAAAGCTCCAAAGAGTTAAATGAAGACAGGTACATATGCCATGTGTGCAAATCACTTATCTCCTGCTGTTAAAATAAATCTGTTCCAAATCATTGTGGCTTCCCAACAGCTGCCTCCTGATCTTTCTCCACTTCAGCCCTCCACTTGGACTTCTTTTCTACGTTCATCCTCAGCAGTGTGTGATCCCTTTTAGCAGCCTTGAAAAGAAATGGTGAAAATCATCGCATGCACACATTTCCCACCACTAAATTTCCCCACATTTGCACTACTTGCTTTGGCACCCCACTGGCCTTTTTGGTATTTTGCCGTGACAGAATTTAATGTGTTTCCTTGTTTTACCAAATTTTCAGCATTTGCAGCTCTGATTAGCAGGGAAATTACACTGTAAATTGTTCACAGGTGTGCTGGGACATGCAGGTCAGGCTGGAGACCTTCCTTCCCCACCAGTGGGATGGGAAGCAGTGAGTGTCACAGCTCTTGGTGGCCACGGTGGCACACCGGCTCGGCAAGCAGGACTGTGGGAGCCTCATGGGTGCCCTCATGGGATGCAGGGTGGGACCAGGCACCACTGACACGGTCTGAGCTGCTCCACAGCCTGTGGACTGGCCTCGTGCTGAGATGCCGTGACACAGAGCATGGCAGTGCACCGGTTTATGGCAAACGGGGTCAGACGGAGCACACTAACCAGCAAGCTGCGCTTCCCCGTGCCAGGCTTTCCCCCGGAGAATGGGGTGACAGAGATCCTGTGCAAAGATCACTTACATGGACTTATTCTCAAGCCTATCTGTCACCCAGGCGCTTATTTGCAAAGAGAGCATGCGTAGACCATACATTAAGTGGATCAGTTCACCCAGAAACAATACTCACTTCTTTGCCTGTGATTACCATGGCCAAACAGCCCAGCAAGGTCAGTGTGATCATGATGTAGCAAACCTTTATCCTGACGCTGTTCCTTGCTGCGTCGAGGACCTCGGACCTGCGGAGGACAGAGCAGAGTTTCCATCCTGCAGCAGCATGTGTGAAACGAGATCATGGGGAGCTGGGGAGTGACCCTCAGTTCTTCCAGCAACTGCCTGTTAATGTACAGTGTGTTTCAGCCTTCTCTTTCTGCAGGTGCTTAGAGGAACACTCAAAAAAAAAGCCTATGAGGGAAAGATTTAGCCACCGTCCCACCAGGTGGGGGTATTGCTACTCCCATCAGTAACAGCAGGACAAACAAATCCTTCTCTCCTGCCGCCTTTTATTGCATATGAGAGTAAACACCTGAAAAATGACAAGGAGAGGAAGGTCTTTTCACCGTGATAATGGAATTACAAGGGGCCCGGCTTCGGATGTTGCGGGGCAGGGCAGGGCATGGGGTGCTGCACAGCACCAGGAGACACCGGGGCTGTGCCACCAGGGCCAGGCAATGCCACCCTCAGCCGAACAAAACCACATTTTGGCTAAGAGCAACACAGAGTTTTCACACAGCAACGAGGCACAGCACGTGGTGACTGGGTCTGCGGCCACATCCCCATCCCAGCTGCACATCCCAGCCCTGCCCCGCCGCGGCGTAGCCCTGTGCCAGCCAGCTGGCATTAGCCCCGCAAGCATTTCTGCGGCGGGAGGCTGCGCCCGAGCTGGAGCGGGCAACTGTGCCGTCTGTCCGGAGCTGCCTTCCCAAGCAGCTGAACAGCCACAGCCGGCGCTGGGGAATCTCCTCCACCTTCCGCCAGCGACTCACGCCATTTATCCGACAAGCCGTGCTCGCAAGGGGCTGCAGCGTGGCAAGGAGTCATTCAGGAAATCGTACCCAGCCACGGGTCTACTTACGCCTGCAAGGCGAGGGCCGGCTGGAGGAGCCCCCGGGAGGTCACAAGTCAGGAAGCATTAGGTCTCCAAAACTGAGTGACAATCCTTTAACAAAATGCCTCGACAAGGAGATGAAACCATAGCTCAGACCTGAGGAACTCGTTGCAGATGTCTGTCACCAAAGCTGTGTATAGCCCAGACTTCTTTTTAAAATGTGCGCAACATTATTAATTGCTAATCGATAAAAACTAGCAAAGCATGCAAAAATCCAAAGTGGATCATATTTTACCATGGTGACTTCCAAGTTACAAAGCCACTTGTCTTGCAAAAGACAATTTCAACTTAGTCTGAAACTTATAATATCTAACACAAGTGAATCCAGTTTACTTCACAGGGCATGAGAAAAGTTCATGTTCCCAAAAATTCAGATTATTTTTGGACACAGGTAGCAGCAGGCCCTGTCAGCATGGAGGAGCACTAACCCTCACCGTGTGAGCACAATTCTGGGTAATGCAGACGGGGGTCTCAATCTGTATGTTCACATCCAGAAGGATCGTTCAGACAGGTCTACTTACGATACGTGCTTGGGAATGTCCTTCTCCTTTTTAAAGCGTCCTGCCCATACCAACACTTTTTTGTCAAAATTTGTAGGTCTTCTGTCATTTTTGAAAGGTCTGTAACCTGTAAGAGATTTTATAAAGGAAAAAAATGAGCTAAGCTTAAAGAAGGGATGGGGAAAAAAGCTGTCAAAAAAAGCTAGAGGAAAAGGATTGAAAGCTCAGAATGGCACTTTTTTATTCTGTGAGAGGCAAATGTGCTTTCTAATGTCAAAGAACTCAGCAGCTGCTGTGAGAAACTTAGTTACATTTGCAGGTTATTTCATTCTGCTTATTTTTCTTTTTCCTTTAGTTTAGGTAGGTTTTAAACTAAAAATCTCTTTTAACCTTCCTGATTAAGGGGGGAAAGGATGCGGGGCTGAAGTCACCCAAGCCCACAGCATGCTCTCACCCTGCTGGCATCGTGCTTTTAAAGGGCCCGACTAGCGAGGTAAGCACACTGCCAGCAGCACTAATAAGTCCTCGACAGCATCTCCCTCTAAAACCGCTGATGGAGAGACGAGGCCTGTTGAAAGGCAGCCCGGAGGGAGGCTGGCAGGCATTCTCATGCATTGCTGTGCTCCATGAGGATACATTACACCCCAGCAGACTACCGTGGTGATGCCATCAGCATGTCCTCATCACCAGCACAATGACAAAGGGACTCTGACTCCTCTTGGTTGAAACGAGCCCAATGACAGGCCACGACGAGGGCAGCGGCAGGGAGACCCTGCAAAAATAGGGTAAGCAACGGCTGGCTCGAAAGCTGGCTTTTGCATTGCCCACCTGTACGGGTGGTCGTCGCGCGGTAGCTGGGACTCCTCGCACACCCAGAGGTGCACCCAAGACGCCAGGTTACGGTGCCCTGTGCTTGTAAATGTGGGACTGGTGTTTAGAAATGCCCCGTGGGTGACCAGGGCGTGCAGTAAGGGAAGGGTGTGAAGATGCTCCCAGTCTCAGCGTCCCACGCTCCCTGGCTGTGGCCGGACTGCTGGTGCGTGGCTGGAAGGAAATCGCTGCCGCTACAGAGCAGGGCGCAGGGAGCTTCTCTTCCCGCCGGTGTTGAGATGGTGAAATCACATTACGTGCCTTGGCCCCAGGCCTGCTCATGCACGCCAGGACTTGAGAATGGCTGAAAAATACCAGCTGTAAATCTTCCACCCAGACCCCCAGGTAAATTTAATCTCCTGCTTCTCCTATTTCTCTTACAGAGTGCCAGCGAGACCAAGAGAGCTACGTCTGAACTATCAGCACGTGTCTGAACCAGACCCGCAGCCAGCAGTGAGATGGATCACTAAAACGACAGGCTCCATCCCAGGGAAGACAAGGGCAAAGCCCCATGCTGGAGACCCACAGGCATCCCACGGGAGCGCGGGCAGCCCCGTGCAGCCCAGCCTCGCCGGGCTGAGTCGTCTGCCCAGGCACAGCCAGGGAGGTGGCGGAAAGAGGAGGGGAAATTTTCTCCCTGCCAGGGACCTCGGCCGTGTGGGAGCAGCCCGTGCCTGCTGCCTGCCAGGTAAGCCAGGGCGCTGCGGGCCACAGGCAGGCACAGTCGTGGGTGTAATGAGCGGCGTGGGGAGCAGAGGCTGCCGCTTGCACCAGCCCTGCACATGCGGGGACGTGCGCTGGTCCTCCTCTGGAAATCTGGCAGCCGAGTATGAGGAGGAACATCTATTTTTTTTTTTTTCTAATTAACAGGTTCCCTGACATGA
>NW_010515996.1:0-3082 GCF_000687285.1 Phaethon lepturus
TGGGCGCGAATCCGCCAAAAGTGACAGAAGCCCCGCAAAATAAATAACGGGGGGAACGAGTTGAGACACTGAGGGGGCAGGGAGAAGGAGATACGTTTGTCTCCTGGCAAGCACTGGAGGTGTAGCTGTTTCCACTGAGAAATGGGAGTAAACTCCACATGTTACAGTACTGCTTCACTAAGAAGTTAACAGATTTTGGCTTTTTTTTTTTTTTTTTTTTTTTTTAATAAAAAAAGTTAATAAAAGAAGCTGAAGTGGGATTTGGCCCGCAGGGGCATGGAAGAGCGAAGCACCGCTGGTGGGACATCCCAGCAGCTCGGTCTGCCTGCTCCGGGGACAGCCCTGCCTCCCCAGCCGCGCCGGCAGGACGCCGTTCTGGGCAAGAAAAGACCAGAAATTCTCCCTATGGAAGCAGACCAGGAGTTAAAAGTACCAATGCAGTAAAACAGCAAAGTAGAAAAATTCTGCTGCCTTGGAGAAGCGGAGAAGGAGCCGAGGGGGAAGAGGCTGCCCTTCCAGCACAGAGCAAGAGATCCTCTTGGGCTTGGCTTTCCCTGGAACTGACAGGAGTTCAGGTGATGGGGGAAGAGGAACGGCCGTTGCTTGTGAAGATACCCGTCGTTCTGATTTGCGACAATTAAATGAAGTTGGAGATAATGGCCAGAAAATGCTTGCACTGGGACTGTGCTGACAAGCAGTATCTAGAAATGGTTATCATGGCACCCAATAAATTACTTTACATAATCCAGGTGACATCAAGAAAATATGTTTCTGTCTTTCCAGCCTTTTAAATGCAGGTATGGGTAGTCTACAAGGAAGGAAGAAGAGGCCAAGTAAAAGCACACGTTTTAAACTACAACTACTCTGCCCTTATTTTTCTTTTTTAAGTAGTAAGTTTTTTACCATGCCACGTTAAGTTTTGGAAGATACTGATTCACATTTAAAAATGCAAAATAAGTACGTTCAATGTTAGCTTAATACTCATTTATGTTTCACAAATTATGAAAAATGGTTCTAAAAATTTTAGATACGTCTCTGCAATCTCCCTTAATCTAATGTGGTTTTGAAAGATGTATTTAAAATAGAACTCAAAAATGTCTTCTGGTGCTTTTTGAATGATGCAATGAACTTACAGCGAACAGGAAACACTTCTTCCCATACAAGGGAAATAGAATAGCAGAAGTTGGACTATTCACAGATACTATGAAATTTTTGTTACCAGGTACGGGAACATTGCAGAGGTCCTCGGTATTAAATAAGGACAGGAATGTCTCTCGAAGCTTGAAATCCAAACGTGCTTCTGGGGCTGTACCTGGCAAATTTACTTCACTTTATTACTTTGTGAATGTTTTACCACAGAAACTGTCCTGCGTTTGGGGACCCCTCCCACTACTGCAATTGGGTAAAAATTACGGGGTACGTATGAGAGGACATCCGCCTGTGGAGGAGAGCTGTAACACCACTGAATGTTCGCTTCACTTAACTTTCTGTAGTTTGAGGGAACT
The DNA here is from genome assembly GCF_000687285.1 of Phaethon lepturus. Lineage (NCBI taxonomy): Eukaryota > Metazoa > Chordata > Aves > Phaethontiformes > Phaethontidae > Phaethon > Phaethon lepturus. The sequence goes on from NW_010515996.1 coordinate 1,506, forward strand.
TGTGTAACAAAGCTGTTTATTTCTAAGACATTTAAATGAGAACATCTGTTTATAAACACACACTCAGATGCTTAATTACAGCTGGTTCTGCACAGTAATGGGTAGGACATTCCTTCTCTAATAAATAATTCTGATATCTTAATACCATCTTTTATCCAAAAGGACGTGATTTGAGATTGCTACACAGAATTCCTTCACCAGCATCGGCCAGGGACACCATACAACAGTGGAAAACGGGGAGCAGAGGATGTCTTACAGGCTTCTCATGCCAGGAATCCTGAGGCAGGCCGGGGTGCAATATGTGCAGAAGCGAGATCTGGCCAGGGCAGAACGATTTATGTTCTTACCTCCCCGAAGGCTGGTTTTCACTTGCTGCTGAGCACGGCAGCATTCATTGCAAGGCCAGCGTGGGTAAAACTCAGGATTTGTTGGTAAACTGTACAGCACCGGTCATGTTCCAATATGGAGTTAGATTTGTTCGTTGTCTTCAAGTTGCTACGATACACATGAATTCTGTCTCTTAGATTTGTTCCCTTTTAAATGTTTTGTATTGAATTGAGCAGATGAAAAACCTCAGATGTTTTCTGCTTCTGGTATATAAAGCTGGGAAAAGAATATAACCAATTCTCACTTCTTTTAGCTACAAGTGCTACTGAAACAGAATGAGCGCAAAGCCCACAGAATCACGCGTGGTGGTGACAGAGGAGCAACTGCTGCGTGCTGCTCACCTGGCTTTGGACAAATCTTTCTGGCCTCATGCAAGTTGTCCTTTGTGACCGAGCCAGCCGAACATACCATCTCTCTTTGCTCTCCTCCAAACAGAAATGTTCCCTAGGGCACTCCTACATTGCAAAAATTAATGTAATGTAAAAACTTGGTAAGCTGGCATGTTTTGGCTAACGTTTTGCAATAGTAACATGCTACCCTGTACCTAACAACTTCAAATGCGTTATATGATGATGGTCAGAGTTAAATGAAACCCATCTTTGCTAGTTTATAAAAACGTATGAAAGAAGTTACGCTTCTTTCATAATAAGTAACAAGAAGTTACTTGTGATTTTTTTTCCTGTTCAACTGAATGTTTAGAAGGTGATGAAGCTGACTGGCTGAAAGTCTGTGGCTTGCGTTATGCCACTGATTGTTTTGTTCCCTAAAAATCTATGAATTTCTTAAACAACTGGCATTAACCACTCTTCTTGGAACATAATCAACCTTCAAAATATTTTAATTACTGCATATGAGCTTTCTATTTCTTAAGTTCAACCTGTTTTTTTTAATATTCACATTTAAAATACATAAATGCTTACGGTCAGATGAAAATGAAGGCGTTGGGTTTTAGAAGTGAGTGCGCTGTTGTGACAGTGTCATCAAAATCCTCTGTTAATAAATTTCCCAACCCTGATATCAAGATATCTTGACCCTGATCAGAAAGCATACCAGTAGCATGTAACCTGTCTCTTACCACAGGAACCTCACTAATCCCCAGAAAAAAAATACTAAGAAAATTCTGACTGCAGCCTCAGAATACATGGTTCCTCTTATCCTGTGTCAGTCCAGTACAGGATTTCTCCATCCTG
>NW_010515996.1:3113-8986 GCF_000687285.1 Phaethon lepturus
AACTTAAGTAGTAAATTTTGTTTGGGGTAACAGTCGCTATGGCTTTGACTCCTGTTTGATGCAAATCTTAAGATGACCATGTCTCCCACAAAATGTCAGCATTGTTCTACTAACCTGAGCAGAACAGTAATTTGGTAAAATTTGTATATTCTTTCTTAAAACTTAGAGGTGAAGGTTTGTTTTGTGTTTTTTTGTCTAAATAGACAAGTGTTAAACTATAAGAATCATCATAAAAATACTGTGCCTATTTTACAAATGAACAGTTAATTAACTCAAGACCTCAAATGCAGGAGTTTTTTGTCCATCTCAAAATGTCTACAAATGGCGTACGTATCAATATTCTATGTAAAGAATAAAATATATTTGGACAACAGAGGGAAGAATTATTTCCACAAGCTAAGAAATTTGAGTTTGAGGAAGAGCTAATAAGTACTCTGAAAAAACTGGATCAAGAGGAGGACTGAAACACAGTTTCAGCTACCATATTGTATTGACAATGAGAATGTTGGCTGTAGATCAGTGCTTAATTTTGAAAGAGAGCTTCAGCAAGTAGGACTGCAGGTCTGGTGAGTGTCCAGCTTAGCCAGTAGTTCCGTGGAGCCGCAGGAAGAGAAGTGTGGTATGAATTGCCATACAATAGATTTTAAAAATTTATAAATGAATGCACATTCCTATGCCACAGTGTAATAGTACTGCAAAGATAATGAGCCTCAACTGGAGCAAACACTAAATATAGACATAAGAATACATATCTAAGTGGAGAACATTATTAAATCGTCAAAATATAATTACGACTCTCGTAGAGGAGATCGGGCAACTCATGGAAACTGAGAACCGACTTCAGATTTGTGCACAGTGTTCCAAACCAAGTGTCGGAAAGAAACATCTGAAGCACCGAAGGGAACTCTCATCGCTGCCAGATGCAGACGTAAATCTGTCTGTCTGGGGGTTAGCGCGGACAATACAGAGAACCCGAAGATAAGCAGATCATGCCACATCTGACTTTGAAGTGAGCATGCATAACACAATCCACAGGAAGCATCTAGGTATAAAAATGGTCTGGAGTCACACCGGGAAAAAATTAACCCCCTCTAGACTCAAGGAAACAAATAACTGTAAAGTGATCATCCACAGCTAAGTTTACAATATGGGGAAATTTTGGTTATGAACTGCTGACAGGCCCTGTAAGAATAGAACTGACACATGGGTCCCTGCTGGCAAACATATATAGGCCACTGTCGATCTGTACTAAATCACTTTTAGTGCTAGAAGCAGGCTAGAAAAAAAATGATTGAAGTTTTTCCAGATGTAGTGATGTGCTCATGAAATAGAATAGCAACAACTTTCTCTGTAACCTTCAAGAAATTAGTGTATGAAGTGGTGCTAGCAGTTAATGGAGATCAGGTTCAATTGGTTCGATCTACTTTACCTTGGTAGGACAGAGAAGTTTGCAAGTCAGCAGATTGATTTACCAGTATTTCATGCAAAGTACTGAAATGGACACAAATGATGTCTTTGATCTCTGAAGCAATTAATAAAGATAAGCTAAAGTAAAAAACCAGATGCCGAAGAACAAGAGCTGCACATCAAAGACAGTAGGAAATGGAAAGAATTTAGTGAAACCAAGGACATGGTAGTACCAGTCACCAACAGTCACGTCAATGAAATAAAACCTTACTAAATAAATATTTGCAGAGATATCAGGAATTGGAAGATGATTGTTCAGAATTATATAGAGCAAAGAATTTGCACTTTTGGAATAAATACTATATGAAATCCATAAATAAGAAATCATAAAGTCCTTAAGCCTACTTGGAAGTACTTCCAAAAATAAGGGTTGCACTGCCTTTTCCTGTGAAATGCTAATTCTGTAGCTGTGCATCAAAGACGGCTCATGTAAAGCTGCAATTTTATAGGAAGAAGTCTTCCTCCCTTTCAATCTGTTGTCTCTCTACAAAAAAGCAGTGACGTGCCCAGTGTCTAATGCGCTTCACAAACACAAATCTTTTAAGATGTTGGTTGTCTTGTAAGGAGGTCAGTTTTGCTTCCTATCAGCTTGTAAGTAGTTTTGTTTAATTCTTGAATGTACATCAAAGTTATTCAGCCAGTGACTGCAGCCTGTCAATAGATTTCCAGCTAAGCCAGAATGGAAAAACAGTGTTCCCCAGCTGCTGCTTCCAGAGGCACAGGAGCACGCTTCCTTACGGGTGTGCAATGAGCAGCGTCCGCATGACTGCAAGTTTATTTGTCGGAGAGGACTCCTGGGTTCAAACTCAATCTGAGCATGCTTTTGCTGTTAACCTTAGTAGGTCACAGATTGAGGCACAGAGGGTCTGCGCCATGCCCTCCTTCGTCCTCTTTAGGTTAATAACTCTTTGTATTTTTTCCACTTTCTTAGTGTTTTTTCCTGTCTGTATTTCCACTCTAGTCCTTCTTCTGTTCGGCTCTACTGATACATCTTATACTTGATTTCTCATCAGGTCCTTCACTTCTACTCGAACCACTGTTCTAGTTCTTCCACCATACCACTCTCCTTCCGGATCCGTCCTTTTTACATGTATTGACCTGTTTCTTCTTGAATCCCTTTATTTCTTCCCCTTCTCTCCTAGAGTTTTCATCTTCATGTAGCGCTTAAAGAACAGAATACATCTCCTCTGGGGTCCTTCCTCTTCCTTCTCCCAGAGCCGGAGCCTGACACATCCTTCCCCAGACCGCAGCCATCTTCCAGCTTTGCTGCTTTAATGGAGAGATGCCTTGGGGCACTGAGCTCTGCCAGCTTCCCAGGGCATGCGTTAGCTACGTGAGCTGCGCTTAGGTTGAGGCTAGCAAACGTGGTACCCTGCTAACGAGGAAGAGCGAAAAGGCCGCGTGCGCGTTGCCAATGGCGGTAGTAAGCGCTCAGTGCGGAGCAGTGCAGGACTGTAACCACGGTCCGTTGGCCCTTCTCAGGCTTACGCCTGATAGAGCAAAACCTTAAAAAGAGGGAAACCGTGTGCGTAACAACAGGATGAAATAGAACCCATGGCAAATGCCTGACTAAAACACACCTCCCAGCTTCATCATACACTGGAAAAAAGGGAAGCCTGTATCCAATTGATAAAGGCCCCCATGGGGTTAAATCTCTTTCTGGCATAATGTGATATCAACTCCTTCCAGTTCCATCGGCAGCCCTCGGTGTTTACTGAAGCCATAAGAACAATTGAACGCCGAATCCACCCGTCTCTGGGTCTATATTGACAAAACATTGAGGGCTGCTTTCTTCTGCAGCTGTTTTGTGTAAAAAAGAAGTCACAACTGCAACTGGAAATTAATCTGAGGAGGTTACGGTCCTATTGAGCCTTTCTGAACGCTAGGACATAGATGTGTAACAAATGGCTGAAACTCTAAAATGCTGTGACAAACAGACAATGGAAGTGCACTGCTCAGGGGAGAACTAATTGGGTTAATTGAGGAGGAGGAGCACTTTGAGACAGGCATTGGGGTGAAGTCATATGTAAGTACACACAAATAACTTTGTTGTTTTTGAGTTTTGCAGAAACATCTGGCAACAACATGCAAGGAAGAGGAAACTTTTGTTTTATGCATCAAGACCTCTCTACGAAGAAAAGAAAACTTCAGCTAATTACAGGATGCCTGCAAGAAAAGAACCACCTTTGATTTCACCAGTATTTTTTCCTGCAACACAATGCCTAATAAAAATCAGTACCGAGTGGCACGCGGATGCTAACGCAGTCCGGGGCACGTGGCACTATCAGCGCATGGCCGCCGCCGGACAGGGAGGTTGTACAGGCTCCTCATGTTGCAGAAGCCCGGCGGCTGCTCTGTACAGCGCGGGGCTGAGTCTGTGCACAGAGGTTTGCACCCCGCTGCCTGCTCATGATCCCACACGGCAAAAATACTGGCCCAGGGCAGCGGGGAACGCGGACCAGGAGCATTGCCTTGCTTCTGCCGGAGGCGCGGGGCAGGCAGAACCTCGCTCCGCAGCCTCGGTGCTCGTCTAGTGCCCGTGTGGGGCGGAGAACCAGAGTGGGAGCTCCCTGTGCTGCCGCGGAGTCTTCTTGGCTCAGCTGTGCCTTCATACAGGTGGAAATGACCTGGACGGGCAAATCTGACCGCGGGATGAAGGCCCGACCGTGCTTACCAGTTCTTGTGAGAGGTCCATGAATGGCCATGTGCTAAGAGCTAGTCCAGTGGACATGATGAAAAACAGGATTTGGTGTTCCGTTGTTGGCTCTGGAATGCTTTGGTGGTCCTGGGGCTGTAAAGCGGCAGATTAACACACAATTCCGAGGCAGCCGCAGTACCGACCTGCTGGGCATCTGAGTGCGTGGAGGTGCGTATTACCCTGTAAGTCTGACATGACACGTACATTCAGGAGCGCACAACACAGCAGGCTTACACTTGGTTTGTTTTAAAGCAAGTCATATGTTCCCGTGTTAGTGATTTCAAATCACGTTCTATGAATTTAGCACTTGTCAGCAATAAAACAGAACTATATGCAACTGGGTTCACTAATGAAAAGAAGTTCAGATGTGATATTGTGCAAATTCTAAGCTCAGACGCATGAGTAAAATACGTAAGTAAAGGTGTAAGCAAAAGAGAAATGTTACCGCTAAAACCGCGTTTTATGAAATGTCATATACCTTTTAAAGCATCTGTCTTTACTGCAAGAGATATGACACCTCTTTAAATGGAAAACATAATTTCAAACTCTGTCACATTTATTACCACAGTTGGGTCCTAATATAGACTCTGAGCCAACCCCAGGAGCCAAAGGGAAAAGTTCTTTGAGTTGCAGGAGGTGCTACATATGAAGAAAGGATTTTTAAATCTTTTCTTGAATATCACACACCCGAAATGGAAGAATTCATAAGGAGGTAAGAAAGGAGACAGGACATGAAAATTAAAATGCTTTTTCTTGATACAAGAAAAGAACACAGTATAAATAAATTTGATGCAAGGTCTCGATCTTTTAGGTTCTTACGGAAAAAGTATTTGTAGACAATTGTCCTTGTACTTTGTGTTCCATCTTACTCCCTGAGTTTTATTGTTACAGTATTTACATGAGTATAACTTTTAAAGGACTTCAGTTTTAAATAGGCTTCTGCTGTGATTTTAATCGGGACATTTAGAAAAAACCTGAAGACTTAAAAAGGTACTTCCTTGGTGAGATTATGCTTGACATCAGTGTGACGTCACAGAAATTGGTGCTGAAATTGCAGTGCCAAAAAGGAAGACAAATAAAAAGAAAATCCAGCTGTCTCGTATTTAGCAGTGAGGTAAGTTTAAAGACAAGCTAGACATTACGGTACCGCAAAGCGCTTTAGAACAGGCGCTTGTTTTGCCGCCTGGGAGTTTCTGCGTTGCCAGGAGCGCCGAGACCCGGCCCGGGCTCATCACAAGTGGGTCCTAAACACTTCGGCATAATGAACAGCCAACTCCGTCAGAAACGGTTTCACTTAGAGTATTTGAGAGAGCAGTGCCTCTCCTGCCTTTCGTTCTGAAATAGCCTGGAACCGGCCGCCTTCGGCTCGTCTTTTTCTCCCGCAAACACGTGACAGTGGCGGGCGCTGGGTGATGTAATAAGAACGTCCTGGCTTGCAGCTTGTGGTTATGATGCTCTGCGCAGCTGTGCCTTGCTTCAGCCTGGGCATCTGGGGGTTTATTTTAAGCTTTATTGAAGGGTGTGGGACCAGTGGCACCCTTGCAGGCGCGCTCTCACCTATGTGGGTATTACGTCATGCAGGATGTCACAAAGATCGCGTGAGGCAGGTGCACAGTCAAAGGGAGCCTCATCCACGTTTCTGACACCAGAGAACACGGAATCCCACAGGAATGGAGTGGCTAAGCCGGATCAGAGCAGGCGCCTGCCG
>NW_010515996.1:9123-10885 GCF_000687285.1 Phaethon lepturus
CTCTGGCCCTGCCAGCAGGTTAAAACGCTTATTTTCGGCCAGGCGGGCACCCGAGGAGCAGCCGCGCTGGCGCGAGGGGCGCGTCGGGAGAGGGGACGAGCGGACAAAACCATGAGGCTGCCGGGCCGCTTCTGCGTGTCGGCGAAGCCCGAAGGCCGTCACACACCATCGCTTCTAGGGCTGCGTCCCCCAGCCCTCGGCAGCCGGGAGACGCAGCGTCCGGGCTTCCTGAGCGGACATAGCTGGGGGTATTTTTCTGATGGGTTTTTCTTTCTTCAATTTCTCTTTCTAAAACTTTTTAAACTTTGTAAAACTTGGTATCTACTACATCTTGCAGCAGTAAGTTCCGCCGTTCAATTACACACTGGGTGGAAAAAAAAAGCTTCCTTTTGTTTTCTTTAAGCTGCAAATGATAATTTAATGCTACCAACTCTTGTTTGTCCATTAGAAAGAGCAGAGAATTGTTCCCTATCCTCCTGATAGATCTGTCTTAGAGGTCTCTCATCGTCCTCCCACTGCCACGCCTTTTCTCCTCTGAGGCTTCCCTTCTTTTCAGACTCTCAGAAGCTGTTCTTCTGCTTTCATTTTATTTCTTGACCTTTTCTATACCTTTTTTAGTTCTGGAATATACTTGCTGAGACGGGCAACCAGAAGTACCGTCAATACACAAGATGTGGTAACACAATGGTGTCCTCTGTTTTGTTCTCTCTTCCTTCCCTCATAATTCCTAACATTCCGGTTGATTTTTCTGACAGCCAGCAGTGAGTTTATGTTTCCATAGAACTACATATCTCCAGTAACTCTTTCCTTGGCGGTAATACCTAATTTACAGCTTGTCATTGCACACATTCATGTTTTTTTCTTCGTGCATTTTGCTTTTCCTTGTGTGTGTCATAATTTACTGGCAGTAAATTCAGCTTGGCATTTTATCACCTGGTCACTCGGTACGGTGAGATACTTCTGCAACTCTTTACAGCTAGATTTTGTTTTTATTACTTTGAATAATTTATTTTCAGCAGCCAACTTTGTCACCAGCTGCCACCTCCTCCCCTTTTCCAAGTCATTTATGAATATTTGGAATGGCACAGGTCTCCGTGGGACTCCATTAATAATCTCCTTTTGCCGTGAAATCATGTATTTCTTCCAACCGTTTGCTTTCCGTATTTTAACCACTTTTTGACCCTTAAAAGAATCTTCTCACTTTCCCTGTATCGCTCAATTCGTCTTACACGAAAGTTGTCTTGAAGCAGCAAGAAACAGTAGAGAAAAGAATCTGACCTTTTATTAAAAAACCAGCAAAGGCAGACGATAGGCCCAGTTCTGCTGTGTGGGGCGTCAGTACGAAGCTGGAGTAGCTTCGAGAAAATCACCAGATTCCTGCCGAGATGAACCAGAGCCTGACTCGCCCCTGCAGACAAATGACAGCAATTCTCAGCTCCTGGCTAGTTGGGGAGAATCGGATGTTTCGCCCAAGCACGGACTCGCTTGCGGGGTTTAAACTGAATTGGCAAGCTTCCACGCAAGAGTACGTTAGAGAGGTTAGCCGGGTTAGAAACACTAGTAAAGCCGTAGACTTCGACTCGCCTGGATCAATGCAAAGCTTTCTAAAAAAAAATGTTTCTCTTACGAAACACGTTTTCTCTGTTTTTCTCAGGTACGGTGTGACACCGCTCGTTAATGTGCAGGTAGCAGCCAGACACGCCCGTGCTGTCACAGCAGAAGAGGTTACGTGACGGTAGCAGTCCTGCCAGCGCGACGAGTT
>NW_010515997.1:0-3739 GCF_000687285.1 Phaethon lepturus
TCCGTGCCCGCAGCCCTCCCAGGGCAGCGCCGCTGCCGGCGTGGGTGGAGAGGGCCGGGGCGCGCTCCGTTAGATGGACGCAAGAGCTGCCTGGGGGGCTGTAGCGAGGAGCGGAGATCCTCACAGGAACGATCCAGCGGCTCCCCGCTGACACCGAGGTAGGACGCGGCCAAGAGCAGTCGTCGCCAGAAAGGCGCAAAATTAATCTGGCTGGAGTAAACGCTTGGAGAAGGCCAGGAGTAAGGGTGCTCTGTTAGCTCTTCCCCTCCGCAGAGTACTATTAGAGTGGCCTTTTGGGGGCCGGAGGGCCAAAGCAAAATTGTTTGACCTTAGTGGAAAGTCATGGCCCAAAGCAGGAGACCCCAACCTTGCCCACCTCTGAAGGCTCCTTCAGCTTTGCTCTCCGGAGCTTCCAAGCGGAAGGAAGAAAGGGGAGGGGCAAACTTTAGGAAGTAATAGAAACATCCCCAAAATTTTAATAGTCAGGGAGAAGACAGGCTGTTTATTTTAGAGCTTGCATATGATCAACACTCACTACACTAAGAGATCCTCCTGCAGTAGGACGGCCGAGATCACTTGGTCCAAAAGAAATACATCATCTGGAACTGAAAAGTACACAGACGTGCGTGGGGAAATACATCCCTCCTTGGCATCTGTTTCCTGCATGCAGCTGCCTAGATTTATAGATCAAAAAGTACGGTGAAAGATGAAGAAAAAAAAAAAAAAGCAGCGGAACATTTCCACAGAAGGAACCAAATACTCTGCCACACAGCACAAAACCTCTGAGCCTGGAGCGTGGTCCCGTGGCAGAAGTTGGCTCCTAGATTTTACTCCTACTGCAAAAAATAAACTAATAAAAAAATTAAAAATGGTTAGGGATTGTCCGAAGCACGCTGCTGCCCGGATCGCTCGTTGCGGTGATGACTGTCTACTGCCAAGTAACCCACACTTGACAGCCCCCAGCTGTCAAGCGCGAAGTCAACGTTTGCTCTTTTTGCGGTGGACGTACACGTGGGATTTCCCTGCGCCGTATCCCCGAGCCCTTGCGAGGTCCGTGCAAGCCCTGCTTTGCCCGGCCGCTGTAGAGGGAGCACGCCGGGGGGCACAAAAACGTGCCCTTGCCTCAACGCGCAGGCGCGCGCCGCGGCTATCAGACGGAAAGGAGGTTTTTGGCTGCGGAGCACTGCTGAGACCAGAGCCGCGGCGCCCGAGGCGCGAGGGTTCGCTGCTTCCCGAGCCGCTGCTGAGAAAACACTCCCGCCTGCAAAATACGATGCGAATCGTTAAGCAGCCTGCTTTCTTCCTGAGCGCGCAGGTAGATTACGTGGTTGGGTCTTTGCTCTTTCGTTCCCCACCCCCCCGAAGGTCTCTTTTCTTTACGGTGCATCATCAGGGATCCGATCATGACTTCCTTGACGGTAGCTTCAGCTTGGCTTCGTTTTCCCTGACCCACGAGCGTGTGTAAACACTCCTCTCGCACGCCTGCAGCCCGGGCCATGCCCCACGCTCCCTATCAGCGACACTCCTCTCCCATTTCGCTCATGATAATCTTATCTACGCTGACCACTCCTTGGTTGTGTTTGGGCACTGAACCACCTCGCCCCTCATAAAATTATCTTGTTTCATGTCTCCTAGACCTTGATCCCACTAAACTTTCCAACCTCTTTTACCATCTGTCTCTTCCCCATCTTTTTTCCTTACCCGGCTACCGGTGTTGCTGGTGAAGGTCAGGCGGTTCTTCGCTTTGGAAACCTGACCCCACCGAGGGCAGACATGAACACGGTGCCGGCTCCGTCCAAACCCAACCTTTGCTTTCCGTTGCCAGCACCGTCACCACGAGCGCTGGAAGACCCCGGTCACAGCGGGTCCTTCTCCCCATGCCACCCCACTTGTCCCAAGGGCCCCGATCGCTTCTTTGCTGCGAACGCTCAACCCAACTCGCCATCTCTGCTGGCACAGCGCCCAGTATTGGAATATCCTTTGGTTTTCCGGCTTAAACCAAAGACCCCAACCAACAATGACTTTCTCCTCTCGGTGCTTCCCTCTCCAAACCTGTAGCCGTGCTGTCTTCAGGCCAATGACTCGATGAACCTCCTATTCCTGCCGACAGCTAAATAAAGCAATTCATAATCTTTCCCAACAGGATGTGAGAGCCCAACTGTTACCTCTCCACGCTTCTGAAATACACTCCTCTCAGCCAGTTCCTTTAGTCCCTTTAAAGGAAGGGACAAAAAAACCCCCAAACTTGCCCCGATGCTGTCAGGACCTCAGACCCCGTTTCTTCTGCAGAAGGCATCCAGCCTCCCTCTTCCACACCGTCCCCCTCCCTGCCCCGACATAGCACCCGATTTAATTCTGCCCCTCCGGCTGACATAACCCACGACAACTCTCCGTTACCCTCCTGCTTCCTTTTCCACGGCAGGCGGTCCCGCAGGGTAGAAGCTTCCCTTTGCCTTCGCTCCCACCCGTTTCACGCTGCTCCCCTGCACCCTCCAGCTAACCGGCTTCCAGCTGAACCCCGGCCAACCCGGCCAAGTAACAAGGTGTTCATAAAGCTCTCCTCCTTGTCGTCTTTCTAGGGATCCCGAACAAGCAATTAGCTATCAATTAAAATAGCGCAAAACCACGAAAGAGACAATAAAGGTGAAGCCGCCGAAACGTCTGAGGCACTGCTAATAGATAACACCTTGGAAATAATCCTTTTTTTCAGCGCTGGCTGAAGGGGCGAGGCGGCCGCGGAGGTGACGGTTGGAGACAGCGGTTACCACCCTGGACTGGGGGGCACTGACGGGGTCCGTGGCCATGCCTGGGCATCAGAAAGACGAACCATCCACTTCTGCTCCGCGTTTCAAACCTGGTTCCTTCCTTTAGGTCATGAGGCCCTTGGCGTCCCTGGTGCCACCAGGTGCTGGCGTCCACCTGAAGGTTGGCTTCACCCCGCATTTGCCAGGCAGAGTATGGGGCCGGTGCCAAAAACCACCCCGAGAGCAGGCGGTGGTCCCCGTCACGGGGGACAGAGCGGAGGAAGATGGTTTGCCCGCAGAAATAATCGGTTATTTTCGGCCCCAGCCCTGCAAAAGGCACTCCGAAAATGATGCGGGCACGTGAGCCTCAGGGAATAAATACGAGCTTTGTGATGAGGACTCGGAGCCTGCTACAGCTCAGGGGTTTTTGGTGCGTTGGAAATACCATCCCGCTCAGAAACTGCCATTGCTTACAGGAGGACACGCCGGGTCCGATTAATTTAAACCCCTTTATGGTACCTGTCTCTGGGCGGGATGATGCCAGCAGCTTCCCTCACAATTCGGTGCTGGATGAAAACTTTACGTGTTACGTTACTCGCAGCACCAAGGGCTTCTTGTACGAACAAGAGCTACAAAGCCATACAAACCGGGAGGTTTACCGTACGCCTTGCCCTCTGTGAGGACGCGTTCACAGGAAAACAGCTTCCCAAACCTGGAAGTTCAGTTGTGACACTTCTCTGATTTTTTGGGGCCGAGAGGATTAACAGTTGCGCACAGGCCAGTACTTTTCTACCTTGAAGCGGTTTGTGGTTTGAAATGTACGTATATTTTTTTAACGCAAATGTCACAGCACAGGAAGAGCGAATGGGTCAGGAAAGACCTGACGGGCTGAGCTCTCGGGGCTCTTTGCTCGTTTGGAAATTAGGACTTGAGCCCCGCAGCCGGCACCGGAGGCTGGTCGATTTGAGATGGGGCGGATGGGTGCGGGCAGCCAG
>NW_010515997.1:4391-5028 GCF_000687285.1 Phaethon lepturus
ACCGCCACCAGAGGAGGGCTCAGGTCAGCAGTCCCCTCCAGGGGCATGTCAGAGTAGCCCAGAGGCAGCCCTAAATTACCCAGGGTGGTCTCAAGCCCTTCCTCCTGGAGCTCACAGCCAAAAAGGGCCATCGAGTCACCTGCTGGAGTAGCCCAGCCCGGCCAGCGGGCGCCTTCAGGGACATAGAGCTGGAAGACCTCATCTGGGACGATGCCTCCAGCCCTGGGGACCCCCAGGAGGAGCAGCCTGTTGGGAACAGCCCCACGGCACCCCACGGCATCCCCGCCGCACCCCGCCGCAACCGTTGACGCCCCACTCGGTGAAACTTTTGCTGCCCGGACACCAGCCCCACGCAAGCGCAGCCCGGAGAGGAGCGGGCAGCACCATCCTTCAGGCACGGAAAGACGGGTGGCAAATAAAACCCACAGCCACCCCGGACCGCGACGCCCTGGAAACACGCCTGGCTGGGAAGTGCTGACAAACCCTTTCTCGCAGCAAACGCACGCTCGTATTCCCTAACACTGGTGGGAAATCACTCCCCTGCCCCGGGCACGAGCGGCGGCACCGGCACGAGGGGGATCGCGACGGCTCGCAGGGTTTGAAAGGCGCGGGGCGGCCGGCGTTTTCTCACGCAGGC
>NW_010515997.1:5179-5399 GCF_000687285.1 Phaethon lepturus
CCCCCGGCCCCCAGAACCCCCGCTGCGCCCTGCCGCTGTGGCTCAAAATGCCCTGCTCGCCGCGGTTTTTGAAGAAAGTCGGCGTTGTTATAGGGCAGTGTTTTCTTTTCGCACCAGGATGTGGTTAATCATTCCCTAAGCAGCAGCACGCCGTGTACCGGACGCCGTGGGTAAGCTCCGCAGCCCACGGAGAGCTGCCCACGCCGCTTCCACGGGGAGC
>NW_010515998.1:0-219 GCF_000687285.1 Phaethon lepturus
GCCGCCGCCCGCACCGGCTGCGCCTTTTATACCCAACTTAAGGCCCACCTCACAGCTGCCCTCTCATTGGACGGTTCAAACCCAATCCAACGCTCCTATTCGACCGCGTCCTGCCACTCTGCCCTTTGGCCCGCCTCGCCGTCTATTCTGAGGCGCCTTGCCTCATCCGTGACAGCTCATTGGTGAAGCAATACGTCTGGTCTGCGGGGGTTGGGCGTG
>NW_010515998.1:251-13640 GCF_000687285.1 Phaethon lepturus
CATACCAGACGAGCTGCGATTTGCTTAACCGCACATGAGGCAAGACAAAAGTCTCGGCGGCGTTTCGCTTGTGAGGGGCGGCCCCGCTGTGAGGCGAGTCCAGGTGAGGGGGGAGGCCCCACCGCCCCATCCATCGCCCCCAAAGCCACCCCCATGACTCCTGTAAGGACAGCACAAGTTCCATCGGGCCACCAACGCCCCTCCCTGGCCCATCCCCACTCGGCCATCTCAGCAGAGACCCTGCTCCCTCACACTTATCACCAAGCTGGGAGGTGGCCCTGCCTGTGTCAGCCTTGACAGTGCCTCAGAGCACATCATGGCGCAACTCCAAGTACATGGACAAACAATATAGAGGCCACCAAGGTGCAGGACATGTCTGCACAAGGCCACTATGGCGTTAAGAGGTTGGCTCCAACAAGGATGGAGAAACAGCCAACGGCCTGCAGAGGCACGCAGGGCTGCTACAGCAGCGACGACGTGAAACCCTGGTGCAATAAAACATGGTGCAATAAAACAATTTGCAATATCAGACAATTTTGGAGCAGTGGATTATTCCATTAAAGCTAGGTAAGTCCCAGAACATCTGTGGCAGACTGAGTACAAATCCCAGCAACAGTACTTCACCTGTGTCTTGAAACCATGACATGTATCTTCCACCAAGTGCCAGCACAAAACTCATATAGCACGTAATTTAAATTACCAGATGTTGGCTGTTGACCCATCTGTCAAATCCATCTTTAATTTGGTGACTACAACTTTCAGACACACAGATGCTTCCTTGATCACCACAACATTTACTCCAAAATCAATGCATCAGGACCTCCCACTGCAGATGTTATTTTGATTAGTACTTGGACAAGGAGAGATAAGGGGGAAAAGAAAACCTCTATCTGTTCTATCCATTCCTCCCAGTTTGCACCAATAATAGCCCTTAATACCCGCAAAACACTCTTCTCTAGAAAGTATTTCTTTCTGGTCTGGAAAATGCAAGCTTTGTTTGTGCTACTTTATGTACAACATGAGCTCAAGTGTCTGAATTATCACCAGCCTTAGTATTAACTCAAGAAAGAGCCAAACTGCTAAGACCACAGTGGGTTTTTTTTTTTTCTAACCTGGGATCTACAAAAAATTCTTGTTAAAAAAAGCCCCAACCACTATTTAGGTCCCCAGGGAATTCTCTGTCTCATCCCATCTTTCTAGAGATAGATTAAAGGGAAATTTTAAGTAACATGACATGGTAGTTTTAATTCTATTATGCCTTAGGCTTGGGCATTAGGAAGTCAAATGATACCTACTTGCATACAGGTAAGCATCTGCTCTCTCAGGAACTTTCAAAAGTATTTTATCATCTAAACACTTTTTATTCAAACCCACAGGATTTGACTCTTAAATTTGTACCCCTGAGACATACAGAGCTATTTTTTAAAGTCAAGATGAAGAAAAACCCGTTCCCTCTGACAAAGCTAGTTTTAACATGCACCTTTAAAATTCTAAACCTTCAGTATTTCCAAGGGACCCCACTGATCTCTCAGACAGTCCTGACTGCAGGACAGTCTTTAAATAAAAGCTGCTTTGCTGATTATTACCCATAACAAGATGAAGGGTTTTATGAAGATGGCTACAGAAACTGGGCTTACGATCCTTCCCAGGATGATGACATTTGACCAGAACAATTCTCAGCAGCTGTTTGAAAAGCTCAAGACACCAAACAATTTCACCTGCTGTTGAAATTCAACTGGGAATTAATGCAAAAAGCATCTGGAAGTCTGAACAAGACTCCAGGAAATGCAAGGGTTGGGCAAGGAGAGATACCATTGGTTTGAGAAAAGCCTCAGCTTGGTCATCCTCCCATGACCAAGGATTTCTTCTTCATGCCAGACTCTGCTATTTATGGCAGTCACAAAGCGCTTTCTTTATTCCAAGCACATAGTACAAAAAAGAGGTTTTGACTCAGTCTTGTCTTTTCTTTCCGCAATTCATTCACAGCTGAAGGTAAAAAGTGTCAGCTAATAAATAATCCTTGTTACAGCTGGATTTGCAGCTGTCAAAAGACTTTTGCATCTGAAGCGGTGCATGATGGAAATTCAGTGGAAGACTGGTATCCTACAGATTCAACGGTTTGACCTACCGAGCAGACACTGTAGTTGCTTTGGTGCCTCTCTACATCTTCAGGTAAAGTTCATAACAGTAAGTTAATGTTTGGGAAGGAGGCTTGAATCAGAATGTCCAGACACTTCTCAAAGCTGCAGAGATGTAGTTCTGAACAACATAAAAACCAGACTGGCCAATTCATGCTGCTGTTCTTGTCTGGGCATCCAGCATTACCAAATCTGGCAGTGTACTCCAAAGCATTGATCCTTACTGGGGAAAAAAAGGCAAGCATCACTGCAAGGGGAAGTTGGTGTCTTGACAGAGTCCTCAAAGAGCTCCTTTCATTCCACTTTTGTCTTGTGCGAGTTTGCTTAAACTGTGAAGTCTTCTTAATCAAATGATCCTTCAAAGAGCCTTTGAAGGGCATCAGATGTGCTTTAACGAGTTCTATGGACTGGATGCTGAAAGCAGGAGGGTCTAAGCCACAAAAACCAACGCAAAATTAATCACTAAGGGTGTCCTTTGTGCCCATGTACCCCTGGAGAACATTCCTTTCCTAAGGAGCAACAATCTATTTACTATTTATTTGGGCTTCCACAACTTCAGTCTTTCCCCAGGGCTCCGAAGTCATACTCATATCAGGACTAATTAGTTATCAAAACCTACAGCTCTTCTCATAGTCCCCATTCCCACTGCAGCTCCTCGCCAACTCACACACTTCTGTTGTCTTTCTACAGCACCCCACTAACACTCACAACGTCTGGGATCTCTGCTGCCAGCAAGACACTTCTTTCATAGCACCACCAGCCCTACTTCACCCCTCCCGCACAAGCCGAAATTCTTCAGGAGCAGAGGCAAACTCTGCCCCTCAACAGGACTTAACCATTTCATAAATACCAGCTGGGCCTCTCAGCATCTCCATGTTGGGGTAAGACCATTAGTCCTAATGCTACTAGTTGAAGAAACCAGAAAACTTCTGTAATTAAGCATCTTGAAGGCCAATCAAAAACTGCAAACAGGGATCAAAATCCAGTCTTTCCATCTCCTATTTATCCTCACACTCCTACATCCAAAGCACAAGGGAGAAGTGCTGTACTAACAATTCATTCTGACACCAAGTACCAAAAAAAGCAAGATAAATTAGAGGATTAAATTACTCACTATTAGAACACATTCAGTTTGGCAACTGGTTAACAGCCAGAATGAACCAACCTCAATAATCCAGAGAATGAAATCTGTTAGATTACAGCAGTAATATAATTAAGAAGAATTCAAGTTATTTAAATGCTTTTAGATAGTCTTTTATAACCCCACAACAGTCCATCACACCAGCTGATACAAGCATACTGAGAAGTGGCCACAATCTAAAATTCTATATAAAAATCCTTCAATTTATTGTTCACTTTCAATTTAATAGATGATCATGAAGGAAGCATCTAGTTTTTCATTTTTAGCTTTGAAAACAAATTGCTATTCCTTAGAAATTCAATTCTTTCCAACTGGCTGAAGCATAGAAAGTATTATTTCTTTGAGACAGTCACATTATACCTTTTCATTAATGTTGCAGTAATGGTCACAATAGAACCAGTATCCAACAGACAAAACGACAGCACTTACATTACATTGCCTGCCTCAGAAGTAATGAGGTGGAGGAAAGGATTCCTAGAAAGGAATATTCTTGCGAGAAAATAATCTGGCTTTGACCATAACCTTTGCAGAGTCGCTCTATCTGTTTTGATATTGTAGTTACCTTGCAGCAGCAATTATCTTAATACAACTTCAGCGATTTTTCTTTTGTTGAGAACACCTCCATATACCAGTACAATAATCTCACTCACATTACCACTTGGAGAATTTCCTTACACTCTTGGCAGTTTAGCATATTCTGTTTCAGAACGGCCTTCCACTGCCAGAAGCCCTTGAACCAGCATCTCAGGCCACTTAATACTGGCCCTCACAGGAGCCCTATTAAATGGGTATTACCCTCATTGTGCAGATATTAAGGCACTGATTTTCAGGTGTTAACTAAGCATCGCACCAAAGCCAGCTGTGCTTTCAATCTGTCATATTCCCCCCCGTACATGTTTAAAAATGCCTTACTTTAGGTGCCAGAAACAATTTTGGGTACATCTTTTTAATAACTGGTAGTATTGTCCATTCCACAACTGAAACCGAAACTGTCTGAGGCACTAAAGACGCAGCATACACTAAAGGCAAGGTCTTATCCACAAGAACTCTAAATAGAGTACAGTATCCAATTATGACTTACTCAATTCTTTCTCATTTAAAACCACAAGAGGAATATGAACTAAATTGCATGGCAATCATTTTAGAACACATTATTTGAAAATTGTGGGTAATAATATAATTTGCCCAGGCTCTTGAAAGATCTCAGCTGTTTAAAAAACATGAAAAACTTACCTCCCCACTCATGTGACAAGACCTCTTTGCCCAGTTTTCCTTTATCCTCTGACACATGGACTTCTAATAAACACAAGAACTGTTACAAATTAAGCCAGGCCAAACAGCTAAGGAACTCCAAATAATTTGATCCAAATTGTTTATATCCCTGTACTTCATACCACTGCTGAATCATCACCCCTACCAGTAGCTTTCTTAGTGAAGATGTAGTCACAGTAAAACCACTTTGGTCACAGTAAAACCACTTTGGTCACAGCAAACAGGAATCAACAGGTAACTAAGCAAGACAGGAGCATTACTGACAAGCAAGAAGTTCTGTCATAAGGACAGTATTTGCAAGACTATGCAAGAAGAATTCTTAAAAAAAATAGTTTTTTAAAAAACGGGTTAGTATTTCTGCATTGCTGTGTACACAAACATGTTACATATCAGAATGTGCCAGCCCACTTAACAGTTTGCTAGACTAACGGAAATTAAATGTTTGAGGCTCTTGAGGGACTAAGTCACTGAAGTTCTTTCAGTTTCTTGATTTTTATCTAATCAAGGAGACATCTCTCAGAAAAGACCATTTTACGATTTTTTGATTGCAGTCACCAACTTACGTAAACACCACTCAGCACGGTTGGAGGAATTATTTCAGAACTATGAACAAACTCATGTGAATACCAAAAATATGTGAGAAATGGAGAAATTTAGGTGAATCCTGCACATAAGTTCATGAAAAATGAAGCACCACTCTACTAATTCAGGAAATTAAGACATTGTTTTCGAAAGCATGCTGTTCAGTACCTGTCACTTGACTTATATTGCCTCAGGAAAGAAAAAAATAGTAGGCAAGATACAACAGAGAATTTTGAGCTTCACAGTCTTAAGTTGGGCTGAAAAAAAAAAATTAAGGAGACCTCACCCTTTCTTCAGAAACTAAAGCAAGTCCAAACATCTTTTTTGGCCAAACAAGATAAAGGCAGCTTTCTCCTGGGAGAAGTCTTGGCATGACATCAAGTTGAAAGCATTTTATACACCGTTATCAGAAGTCTAGCCAGGTTACAAGCCGGAGATTCTAAAGCCAAAGAGAAACATATTCCATGTCTAACCCATGAAAGGTGTTGAAATATATTTACCCCACTACCCTTTTTTCCCCCCCCAGAGGTTTTTTCCAGGCCTTTGTGAGTTTGGATATGAAAACATTTGTTCACAAGAGGGAATTCCAACCTTGCAATACACCACAGAAGTTTACAAGATACATACCAGAATAAGAAATAATCTTCTTAGCAGTAGAATTTCCCAGAATTAAAACAATGGCATACATTCTTCAGCTACATAGTCAAAAACAACTGCAAAAACAGACACTATTTTTCTTGTATCTCCATTAGATGTAGTTAATGTAATATCAAACATCTTAAAATTGCGACAAAAGTCAAATAGATCACTGTCCATCAGCTAAATGCACAGACCCATCATTTTGCCACAAAGCTGAAGAATTTCCAGATCCAGCAGGCACAGGCCTAGCATATAACAATCACTTCTTGAATTATTACAAAAACTACCACCAAAAATTGATCTCTGCTAACAAGTTAATACCTAAAAAAGCATTAACATACACCAAACACTACAAAGTATTAGAACATTACTAGGATATCAAAGAATGCTGTAGAACTGTTCAGTAGACAGGCATATAATCTTTCATGAACTTCCCTGAATTTCACCGCAAATCTAAACTTCCCCATGAGAAAACTCAAGAACAGCAGCCTTGTGGAAAAGACTCATGAAAAACATCATTATCACTAGCTCACTTCAGTACTTCAACTCTCTTCCCCTTTCAAGCAGGAACACCACAACGGTAAAGCAGAGCTTGGAATCTACACCACCATAGCTAAATACACCCAAAACCAGAACTCTTTTATTTTTGCTTTACGTTTCCAAGCATCTCCCATTTGATACTACAATAAACTGAATGGTTAATGAAATTATTTGGTCTTTTTAACTTAATGTTTACATCAAAAAGCATTCAAATACAGAGTTTTAAGTAAGCTACTGTAACAACAATATTGATATTTCTATCAAAGACTGACAAAAAGAGCTCAAACCAAAGGCATTAGTAAGTAGTCCAGTATTTTGCAGTTTGCCTAATCAAACATTTTTGGCTTAGCAGAACATACACACACACACGCAAGAAAAAAAAAAAAGATGACAAAACTGACTTCTATTTCCAGTTCAGCTAGTGACTGACTGAGAGGTCTCAAGGAAGCCTTTCATTTCCAACAGTCTTCTGACTGTAAAAGAGGGATTATGCTTACTTACCGCATAGAAAGCTGAGAATTGAGGAGGCTAAAATGCTGCAGAGAAAGAAATACAAGTGCTGAGTACTATTACTCCAGAGAAAAATAAAGAAAACTGATTATTTTAAACAAGAAGTTTATTTAAACAACAAGACGCTTTACTTGAAGGGAAAACTATCTAGGATTTTTTTTTTTTTTTTTAAGAGTAATTTACCCCTACTTAGACAGAGATTGCTCTACATGTAACAGCTACGTACAAAAAAGTTATAAAATTGTCCTTGGTTTTACAATGATAAAAGAAAAACATTGAAATTATCCAATCAAACAAGGTATGCAAGGTCTTTGTTTTTAAACAGTGAGAGCAAAATAACTTACTGGAATATAAAGATAAAAGTAGAAGGAGCATGCCACTAACGGAGAAAAGGGCATTTTCACAGAACCAGTTTGTTTTCCCACCCCATCTCCATTAAATGTTGATCAAAACATACCATTGGCCATTTAGTTAAAAAAAATATGCATTATGTCTGTGCACATACACCAGTTACTTTATGTACAATAGAAGGAATAGGAAAAAAATCAGAGAGAGAAGAGAGAAAACTATACTGCAGTAGTCAGGATGTGGCTGAACCAAGTCTCATTTTTCTAATTGTGAATGTGTCGCCTGTGGGAGCACAGTTCCGGAGAGGAAAGTAGCAGGTTCTTTTTTTGTGTGTTTGTTTTTGTTTTTTGTTTTTTTTTTTGTTTTTTTTTTTTTTAGTAAACTCCTCCTGTTTGCTGCTGGAACACATCAATTGTATCTTCATCCTCCATTTCCAACTATAGCAGAAAAGAGAAAAAAGGCTTTCAACTCTTCTCAGATATCTACTATAGGCTGGGTTGCTCTTACATTTCCTACCTTCATGTTTACTTTTTATGCAACTTAACCAGACAAGCCCCGCTCCCCTCCATCATCATCACTTTGTACATTTAACCTACTTCACCATAACTCAAAAGCAAAGAGTTTTGGAGGGAGGCGAAAGCCAGTTCATAGCTGTTGTCCTAGAACGAATTCTAGCACGTAACTTCAGAGCACATTGTACGACTCCTATGGAAAAGATCTGCATTCATAATATTTCAATTCTGTTTCCTACTTTGCTATTGCATCTTCTTTCTGCTATTTACTTCCTCAGTTTACCTTAGAACATTGCCACAATTCCACTTTGCTGTTGTTGTTCAAATGTGCAAATGGCTTCAGCTACAGCACTAAAGAAAGCAGACTATAATTAAGGCCCCTAGCCCAACCAGGCAGTAAAACCGAGCATCAGCAAGCACAAAAAATTAAAAGCACTTTACATGGTCTAAAATGTAACAAACTGCCAGTGAAGAACAGCAATACTTCATTAATATAATCCTCTTTTTTCACCAAAATTTTTACAGTTGATACTCCTGGGATGTTAGTTACCTACTGACAATCTGGCCCAAGATTGAAGGAGTTGCTGTAACTAATGTAACTTGTATTTCTAAACAGTCTCAATTTCTGCTCCAGGAAATCAAACTGGTCTATGGCATTTACCGCAGCTATAAATAGACCGATCCTTAGCTTCAGCATAACATGGATGGAGCAAAAAGCACCCTGTTGCCTCTATTATCACTACTCCAAGTTAAAAAGTTGCATGGATTGTGGCCATAAAAGGCACATTCTTTGAGGCAACTGCTTAGAAAATATAGATCTACTATAAACCTTCTAAGAACAAGAGTCCCTTATTTCATAACAAGTGGTTCTGAAAAGCATATAAAACTCTATCACTTGGAAAGGCTGATTAAACACAGCTACGTGGAGCAACACAGAAAAATACTCAAGAGTCACAGTGAACCATTCTGTTCTTGGAACAGCCTTCATTTTAACCAGGCAACCCAAACCTCACAGTATTACTTAATTTTATGCCACCGAAACAGAGCTTCAAATAACAGAAAATGACTTTCTTATTACAAGCGCAAGTTTGTAAACAGGACCTCTGATAACAGCCTCACAAGCCTTTATAAAAACATAAAGCCACTGCTTCAGGAAAAACTCAGTTCTTAACTTACCGATTCTTGTCTCAGAGCCATAACTCAATAAAGTGACAGTTTTACAAGACTCATCATCTGTACACTGAACTACATCATCTTATTTTATTACTACAGTGATGCAGACTTATTATTCAAACCACTAAAGAAGTCCTAAGATTCCATTTCCAGTAATTCTAAATTACTTCTATCAAAATAACGGTAAAAAAAGATCAAGTTCTATCACTAATATATACAATTATACAAGTATTTTATATGAAACAGAAGCATCAACTCCCACAGCATATTTCAAACACAGTTCTTTAGTCTTGATTCTGTTGTTTACCTGTGCAGGTGTGTCTGTTTCATTAATTGGCTGCCCATCGAACCGGAATCTGATTTGCCTCATTGACAACCCCTGGACAAAGAGAAGTAACACAAAGGGAAGTAAGTCTGGTGTAAAAGTACTCTCTAGTTTTCTCTTGAATTTGTCATAGAATTGCAGCATAATCATTAAATGTCACCATTCATAATGCATGATACAGTTTTCGCACTCCCCTCATGCACTTACTTTAAGGCATTTCACTACAAATACTTGCAATCTGTTTTGTATCGAAAATTGCATTGTGTCCAATAACTAAGAGAAGCAACAGTGCCCCCCCACTGACTGCAAGTTAAAATAAAGCAATTTCTAGTACTCAAGTCTCACCTCAAAGGACAAGATTTTTATAGTGCTTTTTAATAATAGTTCACTTAATTAGATGCAACACATTGTATAACAAATGTGAAACAGTAATATTCAATAATCCTTTTTGATCTTCCCCAAAAGCAAAGGTATTCTAAAATATTTTTTCCAGAAATGCAACCACCATTAGCCTGTACCAGCAGAGTAGCCAATGGTAACTTGTTGACCTTCAATTCCTATTAAGAAGAAATCAATGGAACAAAGTTTTTCCATGCACAGCTAGAACTTTCAGAAAAACTAAAGGAATCTTCCAGGAATTACTAAATAGTATTTCAAACTAGCATTTCTAGCACACAATAGTCATTTTGCTGACCTCTTCCACCCACAAAAGACTACTTCTCATTCTCAATTGAAGCCAACAGATTCAGAGAGATAACTAAAATAGCAACAACCCCTTCTACTAATAACATAAGCTCCAAATTCACAAGTTAGTTTTCAAAGGCATTCTACAGCACACTACACTCTGCAAAGGAGGACGAATGAAGCTTGAGAATACAACCAGAACCAAGAACCCTGGTGTTTACTTCTTTCCCAGTTCTATCTACTCTCTCTACAGAGTATCTAAAAATACAAGAAGTCTAGTTGGTTTTGAAGTAAATCCAATAGGTTGCATGATGCTGCTCTGGCACCTCTGAATTAGAAAAGCTGCCTTCATTTAGCCATGCAAGAACCAATGTAACACACAAAAAAAACCTTAATGTAGTAATTATTTTTGAGAAGTTGATTTGTCAGAAAAAAAATTTTTAATAAAGAATAGGAGTAAACTTTTTGGTAAGACTTCATAGTGCACAGCAAAATGGCTTCTCTAGCGTGACTAAGATTCTGCAACGCTCACTCAAAACATCATCTTGTTTAAGAAAACCATGTGGCTAAGTGTCATGGCAGCAACACATTTTTGCACAGCAACATTTGGTTTGAGCCGTTTTCTCTGACACTGTGTTTCTTAAAATAATGTATTTCCTATTCCAAAAGTGTTTTTTTGCAGGTTCTTGGCAACTTTATGAGCTGCATAAATGCTAGCTGAAAACATACTGAAAAACTGTACCTTGGTGAGATTAGCATCCACAAAAAAGTACATATATTCCACGGACAACTTTTTCCCACTTAGAATAATCGCAAATAGTCTTCATCTTCTAAACATACCATTCAAGGTTGAGTTACTTCCATTTTAGGTCTACTATATGCAATAAATGATTTTCATTCTTTAAAGCTGCTAAATTCTCTACTATATGCAGCTTCCACCTTTCCAAAATTAAATCTAAAGTCCACAGCTTAAGGATTTTAAGATTGGGTATGCCTAGTTAGGAACACCAGCAAAATCTAACATTTAGAGACATGCAGAACAAATACTTTTAAACAAAGTTTGAGAAGTAAGCACCTAAGAAACAAAATTTTAAGACAAGTCCATTTCCAGAGAAATACCCTTTGGATACCTACTAGCTTAAAACTGAAATCAGAAAAAATGTCTCACATTCTAAATATTTTTTTTTTTCTCTCTCCAAATCACACCTGCGTTTTTTTCTTGGTTTTCGTTTTTTACAGCAGGTTAGAAATTTTAAGTGAAAAGTTTTAGAATCATACTTTTGTTTGTATCTAAGTAACTGAAGTATGAATGGTACTTCTAAAATAATCTTTCCCAGGAGTTTACAAATAATTAACCAATCCTCAAACTCCAAAAAAGACAGATATAACGGCACTTTACATTTGGAAAAAGCAATACACGGTGATTTACATAATATAACATGAATTTGTATGACAGAGGTAGGAAAAACAAGTCCACAGCCTCAAACATTCACTAATTTATCCCCAGAATACCCATACAAGAACATATGCACACATTCAATAAGAGCTTGTTTTCCCTGTCTTTATTCATATCACTACCCTATTGGGGCAAATGGTAAACCAAAGAGGTTTTACCACTCTGTATGTGAATTAGAGTTTGTTTTTCTTGGTGGTGAAATAGTTACCTCAGTATCTTATACTGATTTTATCGTATTTGATAGTATGACGAAATATTTGTGCTTTAAAAAAAACCCAAAACCTTCCTCAATTCCAAACACTTTTGTAGAGATGAACTTTTTAAAGGCAGATATTCATTAAGAAATCATGGACAGCAGCGACAAAGTTTTCGTAATCAAAAACTTCAGAAGAAAGTGTTAAATAGCACTACTCTTATGCAGGTATTTTAAAACTTGCAATAGCTGTCTGCAACCTAGTTGGGTTGGCTGCAGCTGCCACTACACTAGCAAAATACTTCTTTTTTTTTTGTCCCTCAGAGGATTAATTTGACAACTAGGCCACAAGAGAAAAAAAACAAAGCTCATCATTAAATGTACTGGTTCCTTCTCAAGCTAGACATTAGACACCTTTAAACCCTGAAATACTCATTTATAT
The DNA here is from genome assembly GCF_000687285.1 of Phaethon lepturus. Taxonomy (NCBI): domain Eukaryota; kingdom Metazoa; phylum Chordata; class Aves; order Phaethontiformes; family Phaethontidae; genus Phaethon; species Phaethon lepturus. Next base: position 12,207 of record NW_010515998.1, read on the forward strand.
TCTTTCATCTTAATACAATAATACTAAGCTAATAAATACAAAGTCTACAACATGACCAAGAAATTACTCAGTTATAAAAATACCTCTGATTATCACTCAACTCTCTATCCTAAGTTCATACCACAGGTTCCTAACCCATCCTTTCCATAATGATATTTTTGAGCAGTACAGTAACAGTTGCCTCCCAACAGCCTACACCTATAATGCAGATTTCACAAAGATAACAGCAGATCTTTATTTTACCCATTTCCTGTCACAACCCTGTCACTCCACTCTGTAACAGATCCTAAGAATAATACACCTTCCACAACACAATTAGTTTCTGTTAAGTCTTTATCATTTTGCATATTTACATAGTTTTAAGACTTTACTGTCTTCATCTATCTCTATGGAGATCACCTCTCCCCCAGACTCCTGATGATGATACAAGAACCATACCTGTCGTTCACAATAGGCTTTCATTAGTTTACTAAGTGGTGTATGCCTCTTAATCTTAAACTGCACCACAGACCCATCTTGCCCTGCCACCTTCAGATTAATGTGGTCATTGTTTTCAGTCTTCACTCCTTCCTGTTGAGGAAATAAAAGGGAAAAAAAAAAAGAAAACAACACTTTTTTTAAAAGGTATGAAACAAGAAGTTAACATTTTACTAAAGTGCAACAGGTCATTAAAAAGGAGGAAATAAAGATATTATAACTGTTTACCAACTTGAAACTTTGAATTCGGAAATAAAGGTCAGTACTTTTTATTTAAAAAAAAAGAAAGCCACACACACACAAAAAAACCACCAAACCCTACTAATATTAGTCATCATTCTTGAGATTGGTTAGCATGCAAAGCAGCAGTGAAGACTTACTAGGCCAGTTGTTTTACAACAAATTAAAAAAAAAAAGTTATTTCTATCAAGGGCACAATAATATGCAACACTACAGTTCCAAATCAAAGAAATAAAGTTATTTATGTTATAACTGTGATCTCAACCACTAGCAAGCCTCTTTCTTACTATAGCTCAAAACTTTTTCAGATCAGTTGAGGTACTACTGAAGAAAACTTCAAGATACTTTAAAGGACTGTACTTGAAAAGGTGACAAAAGAACCAAACTTTCTCCTTCAGAAAACGTTTAAGAAAAAACCCTCCTTAATAAGCAGTCCGATCCGCTCGCTTCCATTAGAAGCCACAGGCAGAAATTGCAGAGAACCGACTTTCAACTCCGTTGCTCGTGTTCTGATCCAGAGTATCACTGGAGAGGCAAAGACAAGAATCCACGCTACCCAAATCCCAGGGAGAGCCCGCTCCTGAGGTGCCCAGCAGCATTTCCATCTTTGTTTTCTTTAGGAGAAGCGGCGAGGGTGTCGGATGGCCCCGGCCGGGGTGCGGGTCCCCACCATGTGACAGATCCCCGCTCGCCGCGCTCCAGGCCGCAGCCCCGACA
>NW_010515998.1:13671-13871 GCF_000687285.1 Phaethon lepturus
ACACCGGCCCGCCGCCCTTTACTAGTGTCTGGCACCTTCAAACTCAGTTTAAAGGGGGGGGGCGGAATACAAAAAAATTTTAAAAAATAACAAAAAAAAAAAGAACGGCGGCAGCGCGGCGTCCGCTGGTTGTGGGCTGTCGCTGCGGTTGGTTGTTAAGTCCTGCTGTTGAAAGGGGAAGCTCCACGCGGGTCCCCTTC
>NW_010515999.1:0-6157 GCF_000687285.1 Phaethon lepturus
GGGGGAGGGGGTGTTAAAATCAATGCAGAGCTTACCACAACTCTTTGTTTCCTTTAAAAAGAAAGTGCTCTTAAAAAGCTGTTTGCTTGTTTGAATAGGAAAAAAGTCCTCTTAAAGATTGTACAGAGAAAATAGACAGCAAATATGTAAAAGGTCTTGGGAAAGTTTTTCTAAAAAAATCTGCTATTAGCTAGGAGGCACCAGTCAAACACAGGTTGGTTGGAAGGCATTAGCGTCAAAAGGAAGAGTGAATAGGGCTGTGAGCTGCCTTTGCTTTTGGAAGAGATTAGGTTTACCATGAGTCAGCCTGGAATTAGTCTCCGTTTGCGTTAGGTACTTACCTGCTTGTGCATCTGGAAGGGTAACAGCATGGTACAGAGTTGTTTATGCTCACCAGTTTAGCAGCTACATTTTTAATTGGTGGATATCAGTTTGACAGGCTGAGCTAAGAAACTGTGCATAAAGTCCTGATTTTAGATTAAATTAAAAAAAAATCTGATTAGTCAGCAGTAAAGCTATTTGCATTCTGCGTTGCTTGCAACGTGGGCGAAGAAAAATGCTGTTCTGTTTCATTTTGGAGCGCTGGGCTGGAGGGTCCAGCTCTTAAATATCCTTGGCTGAGTTTGTATCCAAATGAATTTCACTGAAATGTTCATAAATCATTCCAGCCAGCACGAGGCTTCACAGGTAATTGAACAACATTAAGCTCAGCTCCTGTATGAGCTACTTTAAATTGTCTCTCCGTGGAAATAACTATATAAAGGTAAGCAGGCTTAGCACTTGCGACCCCTTCTGCCCTGCCAACATCAGATGCATAGAGACGAGGTACTGGTGTGTGGCTTCAGCCTTTCCATGTGGAAAGTGAAAGTTCCTCTCCCGGTGTTCCCATAGTTCGGTAGTGGTTCTCTCAGCCCATAGGGTGGGTGCCTACTCCTCCCTCCGTCTCTCTCCCAAACATTTTGGAGCAGCTTTGCAAGTGCTCTGCTGGAGACTCAGAGAGCCCTTCCCCGCCCGAGCACTCAGCTGGCTTTTTTGGGTACCAGAGCGGCCTCTGCACCATCATCCCGTGCTCCCAGGAAAGTATCAAGTGGTGGTAAGGAATTGGGTTTCCGAGGCAGGGCTTGCTGCCCCAGCTCCTCAGTACAGCAGCAATAGAAATCAAATTTCCATTGCCTCTTTTTGCTTTTTTGGCTTCAATGTTCTGAAGTGGTCTTTCCAGCACTGCCAACGGTGGGTCGCAGACAGCCCGGTCTCTTGCAAGCTTGGAGGTTTACAAATTGCCAAGAACCAAGGATAGCAAACTAGACAACAAAATTGGTGCTTAGCCAATTCCTGCAGCTGAGGTCTGGATCCACCACTGACACAAGAATAATGTGCATCTTGTCTGTGGCAGCCCAGTAAAGCAGGAACAAACCCCCACTTTTTAATTGAAAAATATGGTAGGTTTTGGGTTTCTCTTTGGTCCACTGCGTTTCCCTTCAGATACGACTGTGCTTCAGCGCCCAGTGGGCTATTGGACACAGCCGTGTCGCATCCATCCGTGCCTCCGAGCTGCCATGCTCCCTCCACCCTCACCGCCCGTCTGGCCGTGGGTGCAATGATGGAAATAGGAATTGCTTGCAGCACCCATCCGTTTTCCAGTGCCACTGAACTCGGGGGTATTCCCACGGTGCCGTGGGGGCAGAAACATTGAAGTATTTTGAGGCGGTGGGGGAAACCAAACGCCCTGCAAAGGTTTTTTGCTGCAGACAGAGCAGCAGCCAGAAGTGAGCGTTCCCTGTGCTAGGGCATTGCATGATGTTTTAAATACACAGATCTGTGGCTTTTCCAGAAAGTATTTTTGTTTGAGTCACCCAGGGTTAGCCACGTGTTTGTGCAAAATGGTAAGGAAAACAGTCAAACAAGGAACTTTCCACAGTAATTTTTTTTCCCCTTGCCTGTCCTCACACTCGTGGTAAGCCAGTACAGAAATGCAGTGATGTGTTTTCATGGAAAGGTGGCAAATTTGCCATCTGAGGTCAGCGTTCTTGCAGGGAGCGCAGGGTTACCTCTTACAGGCTGGGCAGAAGGGGCACATCCAGATTTTATGCTTCGTGTTCTGCGAGAAAAGCTTGAGTAAAACTTCCTTACGAACCAGCGGTAAGAATAGTTGGGCACGTCCTCCAAAGCTGCAGTAGCGGCAGTGATGGGCGACTGTTTGTGTTGTCATCCCGTGTCTTAATAGACGGAGTCTCACAGATCACCTCTCCTCTCGAGTGTGACTACAATATCCCACCAGCAATTACAATAATTACTTAAATGTGAAAGTAATATTAGACAGTATAATTAGCTATTTATAACTGTTGCACAGATGGCTGCAGTCACTGCAGGCAGCTCCTCTGCACAGTCTCCGCACAACGGTGCCCAACTGAGAGCGCAGAGAAAGCAGAAAGGAGCCGGCTTTTTTCCAGATGTTTTTCCAGGTGTCCGCACTCCGCTTTGCGGCAGACAGTGTGGACGCAGCTGGCAGAAAAGTGGGTGCCGGTGCCAGGTGACCCGCCAGCTCTGTGCCCATCGCTTGCCAGGGTCGCTCGCCACGGTTTTGTCCGGAGGGTTGGAGGGAGGAATTATTTGGAGTGGAAGCAAAAGCCTCGGTTTGCCGTTGCTGTCGAAACTGCAGGAGATAGCAGCGTTGTGTAAGGCGTTTACCTGTGCTAAAAATCTTTGTTATAATACATTATGTTATTAAATTTATAATTACTAGGTATCAGCAGCGAGTCAAAGTAATGCATTTAAAGAATAATTTTTACTTTGATAGTGTTTTTAGCACATATGACAATGTGGGAGAAGCTAAATTGTTTTTCTTACAAATTATCTCTGATCTTTGAACAAATATGCATTAATTAAGTGTGCCATGCCCAGATATTTATGTACATAGCTTTGGAAATAATTAATTTCCATACTTCTGCTTGTATGTTGGAATTTCTTCTTCTGCTAACCTAGTGATATATTCGGAAATGGCCATTTAACTCTTGGGGTTTTTTTGCTCTACAAAAATGTAATTTTTTTCCTTACATCTGTTGCAACCATTTCAGCCCTTAAAGCACATAAAACAGAAGAGTCTATTGATCTCCAGTGTTGACTAGAATAAACTTTTAGGACTGCTCAGTTTAAAACCAAATTTGTTTCTCCTTGGAAAAATAGCTCCTGGAGGTTTAAGGCATTGACTTTACAATTAACCAAAGGAAAAACGGGGGTTTTATTAGACGATGCTTCTGGAGCCAGCCTAATAACAAAACATTAATAAACTACATAACACTACTGGCAAAGACAAGAATTTTGCAATAATTCCTTTGTAATCTGATTGATATAATCCACAATTGGTGGAAGAACTTGAATAGAGGAAAACAGGAGAAGATGAACGTGGGATATCAAAACACAGGACATGAAAGGACTTTTTTTTGCAAAGGAAATTTCAAAGTTGGGGATCCAGATGCTGGAGTCACTAGCTGTGATTTGGGATGCGAGCATAAGAGCTCGTTTGCTGAGTGAATGGCACTTTAGAGAAGAAAACAGAGAGCCTAAACACAAGCCCATTAGCCCTTGCAAAGCGAGAGGCAAACGCTTTCTGTACACTTGCAGGCATTTCAGTGGAGCCACAGAGGGTCAGGTTTGGTTTTGATCTTCCGAAAGCTCAGCCTGCTGGTGCGATGTGCATAAAGGTAATGCTAATACGTATTTACAAAACTGTCTTGTAGTCACTCCAAAATCCTTTTTCATTGCTTTCTAATCTTGTCTAGGAAATACAGAAGATTACTGTGGTTGGAGTACTGGGGCCATAGGCAGAACGCTGATGCTGAGTGCATCAGTTGAGATACCCAACCACATGAGCAGCATCTTCAAGGAAGGAATGGGCCAGGTCTGCTGCAGGGCTTCAGTGCTGGCACAGCATATACGTGTAGAAAAGCCAAAGAAAGCAAAACTGGAGGCATTGGCAAGATTTTGGAGGTGGCAGCTCAGACAGGGAGAAGGGATGCTGCAAACAGCATTGGTTCTGCTGTTGGAAGGCTCCGCAGGCTGGTGCGGGGCTGTCTCTAGCAAACAAGGTGCTGGGAAAAGAGAATTGCTCAGCATTTTGCTTACCCTTTGAAATGCTCGCCATGCCCACGCGCAAAGAAATGTAAATAGAAAGAACTTGTCAAAGTTGGAAGAACCTTACTGAAATCCCACTTCAGAAGGACGCGCTCCTGATGGGGTGTTTGAGGGTGACTGCAGTGCAGGCTCCAGGAGAGTGGAAAGCAAAAGCTAAACAAGCAGAAGAGGATTCCAGCCCCAGCTGTGAGTGACAAAGGAGGTGCTTGTGCTGCAGAAGGGACGTTAGGTAGGTAATAAAATTTTGGACAGCACATTAATCTGTGACCATAAAGCATTGTCTGCTGACAAACGTGTGCTTTTAGGGGTAGGAGCTTAGAGAAAATTCTCTATGTCAGACCTCTATGTGACCTGTGTGGGATGAAAGTAAGAACTTGGTGGAGGATGTGTCTCCGTGATGACCAGCCACCTCCATTCAGGTGTCCCTGCTACTGCAGGACTTTGGTCTTTCCAGATAATATGATCTGAGCAAAGCTAATGTCAGTCGCCGTCTACCTCATTTGGAGCAAAAACCTCCCCAGGTCCCAGCCTGCCATCCGGTACATAGCATTCCTCTCAGAGATTTGCATCATTTCCACTACAGAGCCTAACCATACCCCAGGGTACGCTCTCGTGCCGTGAAGAGGTAGAAAGACGAAGAATTGGTGAAGCTTCCCCCCTGCCCAGCACGTTTTCCCACCCTGGAAGTTCTTTTGGCCAGAGAAATCCCCATGCAGCCTGATGCCAACACAACACCGGGCTGGTGTTGCAGCCCCACAAAGCTGAACCATCCAGGGTGATGCTTCCAGCTGTGCAAGTCTGCCCTGAGCATCCGCTCGCCCCCAGGCAAAGCCCTGCGTTCCGACCCAGAAACGGGCGCGTTTCTAACCCCGGGGCTTCAGCTGGGGCAGCTGCGCAGCCTGGCCCTGCTCGCCGGGCATCAGCTACCGCTGCTGGTGACAGGCTGTCTCACACACTGTCAGAGGCACTGAGCGGATGCCATGCGGTTTGTGGGTAATTATTTGCCAGGAGACCAGAATTTGTTATTTCCAAAAATCCGTAGGACAGCACTAAGCTTTGAGCCCACGTGTGTTTTTAAAAATGCACACAGATCCCCATACATGTCTTTGGCCTCGTGCAGAAAATGGAGCATTTTCCAGTGAGGTTGTAGCATATGTTTGAAAAAAAGGTATATTCCTTCTTTCTCTTTTGTAATGATGGCGTTACCTGAGTGAATGATGTAGATACATTTGCAGAGGAAATCTCAGAACCGTAACACTCTAATTAAAGTAACAGTTTACAAACCATTGGCTGTGTAAATGTTGGTGCCATTTCCCCCACAAGTAGGGTCAGAGACAGCGAGAGACCTGTTGGGGGACTTCTCTTTGCACTCAGTGAGCTCCTGTTTTTACGTTTAAAATTATTTCATGCCACATCAATAGCAAAAAGTGCTCTGGTTATAAGGCACCTGTTCACCTGGTGATGGGAAGCAAAACCAGGTAGCTGTTGCACCTCCATCCACAGAAGTGTTTTATCTCAAGATTAAAGAGCAGTCTTGCATGACTTTAAAAAAAAAAAGACACTTTAAATTATAGTCATGAAATAATTTGAGAAAATCCCTGTGAAATTCTGTAACAAAAACTTTCAAAATTTGTCCTGATAAGTTGTCATTGGCTTAACAGAAACACTTGTTTCCCCGGCAGAAGTATTTCAGCAGACCTTTCCCACCTGGTAAGAGGTAAGAGGGCTCTGTGCTTGCCTGCCGGCAGCGCGTCGGGCGGTGATGGGAACGCGGCGGTCGGGGTGCGGGCGGCAGGCTCTGCCTGAAGCTGGCTTCACCTCCCCAGTTGCAGACGCAGCCTGTGCTGCACACGGGAGGGGGTGCACACCCCGGGGCGCTTCTCCAAACTCCTCTGTGAAAGGAAGGACGAGCCAAACCCACCTTGTTGAAGACCAGTCGGTGCAAAAGGCTGAGGGATGCGGCACGGCTTCTTGCTGCTGGCTCGGCCAGCGGCTGGCCCCTCCCGGGGGCCGACAACAGGGGGGG
>NW_010515999.1:6180-8866 GCF_000687285.1 Phaethon lepturus
CCAGCTGGCCACAGCCGGTGGTTAAAAAAAAAATGGAAAAAAAAATCACCGCCCATTCCTCAAAATGACCTCCAGCAGATCTCTGCTGCAGCTTCCTATTTTTGCAGCCCCCCACCCAGTTGTCTCTCCATGCTGGAAGCACCTTCCCCTGGGTCTGTGATGCTCTGGGGAGCAGTGGAGCCGTCGCCCCCAAAGCTGAGGGGCGCGGGAGGGCAAGTGCTGTGCGTCCCAGTGCACCTGATGCGCGGAGCGTGCAAGGGAGGCTGGATCCTAAAACAGCTGAGATCCTAAAGGGCTCCCTGCCCCGTCCGAACACCCGACGTTTGCATGGTGAGGTGCCGTGGAGGGGCGACCGGGCGGGAGCCCTGCGCCGCAGGGGCAGGCACATGCCTTCAGCCAGAGGGGAGGGCTGTAACCCCCACCCTGCCAGGGCCTCGCTCCCTCCATCAGCATCGCCCGCGTCTTCGTTACTGCTACCACTCCGCTTCCAGTTTTAAATAGCACAGTATGACAGGAGCAGCACATCCCGAGTGATGAACCAGCATTTTTACCATGTAATTCCCTATTTACCTACTTTTAACTACAGCATCTTCTCTTGATCGTTATCTGATAAGAGCAATCTCTTTCCATTGGGAATCAGGTGATAAGCATTTAATCTCCTACTTCGGTTTTCTTTGGGCTCCTGCATCGCTGGCTTTGTCATCAGTTGTTCCGCGCTGGGTTGTGAAAAAAATGCTTTCATGCCACAGTTCGTTGTCTGGTTGATGAACAGGTGTCTTTGGCCCTAGGCAAATTCATAGTCGTTACTTAACGCGTGATCAGAAATCAGGTGGCTAACGTGAACCCACCTCGTAATGTTTCTGAGTGGACAGCATGCAGGAAAATATTAAAGCACCCCAATTTTCATCCCTGCACCTACAGTCATAGGGGGGAAAAGGAACTTGCTGTGTTTTCTGACCTTCACCAGGGATCACAAACCGAGTGAGTTGGGGTCCGTGTTTCCCCCCCTACGCCCGGTGAAGGCCATGGGCAGCACATCTGGACACAGGTCGTGCCAAGGCTGTCCCCAAAGTGGTTTCAGCTCAGATCCTGCTGCCGGCTCCTGGCCTGCCTTTCTCTGGCAGGGCTGGCTCTCAGCATCCCTGCACCGGGCTGTGGCCGTCTGGCCTCCTCTGCGGGCAAACCAGGCTGTGCCCACTTGGGAGCGGGGTCACGGCACTGCCACGTCTCCCCTTCGCTTGCTGTGGGAGCAGTAAGGCAGTTCTCCAGCAGACCCCCGCACACTGCATCTGGAGCGGTCAAACTCAAGTCCTGCATGACACTCTCGGTTCTTCCATGACCTGAGAAAGTCACCTTTAACCCTTCCCTAACCTGTGCAGTGGGGTCAGTGCTAACTTCCCCTCTGCCACTTGCAAAGTGGCTGAGTTCTGGGAATAAAAAAAAATTTTCATGCACATCCTTTCCCCCATTAGGTATAATAAATTGTTCTTTAAAAAAAACCCAAACCAAACAAACAGCAAAAGTGTGAAGAGAAGAAACTGCTCCCTTTCCCATCAGACGCACCTTTGAATTGTTGAGGCTCACCTGGGCCATTTTCCCAGTGAGGGTCAGAGATTAGCTTTCTAGGCTCAGCCACAGAGCTCCTGGGAGGGCTGGGACAGGCTGAGCTCTCCCTGCCCTCGCTAGCCCCTGGCCACAACATCCCTGTACCCAGCCCAGGCCTGGGAAGCTGGGCATCATCCATCCTGGGTACAGCTGGGCTCAGGCACTCTCCAGAAAGGGGATGCTTAAATGCTTGTGCTCAAAACTTCCTGCCTTTTGCTCCCAATGTGATTGATGTGGGACTAATTGAAAGCAGGTTTTGGCAATGCTGCAGCAACGACCTCTTTGACACAACCCTCAAAGAACTATTATCTTATTGAAGTTGCTTAGGAAATGTCACCTGCTCTGTGAGCGGAGATGTCAGAGAGCCTTGGAAACCTTGAAAGCTTGGAGTGCTAATACTGAAGAAAACCATTTTGATCGGCGTCTTGTATTGCTGGAACGGGGCTACCTGCATTCTGACCATGCTGGGGTGGGAGAAGACCTGGTGAAATGTTTGTTTCTTGTGGGGTCTGAGAGAGGATGATGCTGTGGAGCCAGAGATGGGTCAGACCCAGTGAGCGGCTGCGGGTCCAAGGCATCCCACGGGAAGCCCCGGTGCGAAGCCCTTCCTAGCTCCGGTAGTGCTGCCCTTGACCGGGCTTTTCACTCCGAGCTGCTGAGGGTCGCTGCCGGCACACGGAGGTGTTCTTCCATCTGTGGTGGGGGGTCTGGCTCTGGCCGGTGCTTTTGGGGAGCCTGGGGTGCACGAGCCGGCTGAGGAGCTGCTGGTCTCCTGCGGAGCTGAGGGCTCCAGCCCAGCCCGAGGCTTTGCAGCCTCCCAGGGCCCAGACTTCAGCAGATCAAACCCTCGGCGGTCTCGCCGCTGGGGGTGATGTGCTTCATGGCGCTGTGCAGCCGTACTCCCCTCCTTGGGGTCGTCCCCAGAGAGTGAGGTGGGAATCGCCGCAAAGGACACGCGAGGGCCCTTTGCCGTGCCGCAAGCCTGCCAGCCTGCAGGGACAGGACGGTCCCCCGGCACCGGGGCTCCTCCATGGCCTCGCTGCTTTACACCGACTTCTGTCACGTTGTGTGGCAGCGGCCG
>NW_010515999.1:9105-10659 GCF_000687285.1 Phaethon lepturus
CGATGCAACATGACATGTGGTGCGGGCCCCTTGCTCCCCACCGCCCCCACCTTGCGCTGGGCACCCCCCCCAAAACAGATGCTGCCCACGGGTGCTCGGTACGTCACCCCCAGGATTAGGCCATCTCTAGCGGAGCCGCAGCGTCCCGGGGCCAGCTGGTGCCGGCAGCCACCGCCCGCTGGCAGCTTTAACATGGCGACGTGCGACCCCGGCACCGGCGGAGCCGTCAAACGCAGGGAAATGCTCTGATTCCCTCCGGCAGCAAATCTGCTCCTTCGTGTCTCAGTCCCCAAGTGTGTGGGGAAAGACCGCTTTTGCCATGCTCCTGCAGCCTCCAAGCTGGTTTGAAAAGCGGAGTCAACCGAGCCACTCTGCTAATAGCCTTTCTCATCTCACTTTTTTAATAAAATGTGGAAATACAGTAATCCCCACTGGTTTGAGTGAGTGAGACTGAGAGCGGGTAAAAGAGAAACGTTGGGAAGAAGGAGAAAGTTGGGACAAGACTTTAGTGTGAAGAAACACTCTGGATATGAGGGTGCTTTCTGCCCCTTTGGGAGCTGGCGGGGTGATCGTGGAGGCTGGGTGGGTTTGGCAATGGAGGCTGGTGGATTTGATGGTGGAGGCTGCGTGGTGGTGCAGGCTGGTGGGTTTGGTGGTGGGAGCTGCCATTGCTCCAAGGACAGCGCTGGGGGAAGAGCAGCCTGGTGGCAAAGCTCCTCCTCCTGCAGACAGGTCTGGAGCAGGGGCTCTTCTCACGTGCCAGAACGCAGGAGGAAGAGGCCAGCACCTGTCCTGAGCCCTCGGCTTTCGAGGTTTCCTGGCCGCCTCCAGCGGGTGCGCCTGGTGAATACCGCGGGCTCCCTGCGAGCCGGTTACCAGATGCGGCTGTTGGGAAAGAGGAAGCGAGGGTGCTTCCCTCCAGGGTTTTAAATCTTGCTGCGGAGGAGTGAGAAAGGCTGCACGAGATGGCAGCAGATGAGAAACTCCTCCCCGATGTGTTTTTTGTCTGGTCTCTGCAGGGTGACTTGCTGGCAGCTGCGCCGGCTGCTCCCGGCGGCTGTGGGACACGGTGGGGTGTGCAGGGTGATGCTGCTTCTTTGGGTGCTTTGGGAGCAACCTGGAGGTCTGTCCTTCCACCCGGGAGGGAGGGGAAGATGTTTTCGGACCTTCGGGCAGCCCTTGGATTGGCGCAGGGTGGACGGGCACCACTGTCCCGTCAGCGCCCGGCGGGGCAGCTCCCAGCAAGGGCTTTCCTTCCGCGCACCGGGACGGCAGCCTTTCCGGCTGGGCCCCACGTCGTGGTGCTAATGGTGTCTGCTGAGGAGCCTGGAGCCCACCAGATGCAGGCTGGTTTTGCTGGTCGCATTTTCCTCACCACCTCCACCATTCTTGCAGGGTGCCAAGCATATGGGTGCTGCCACCAAATAAATTTAAATTATTCCCAGTAAGCCTTGAAATCAAATTGCAGCAGACATCTGCTTCTCGTCTGGCTGCCCGAGCGCACGGAAACGCAGAATTTTCCTCTGTCTTAAAAACCCACACCAGATGCGTTGC
>NW_010516000.1:0-208 GCF_000687285.1 Phaethon lepturus
CCTGGCGCGCGGCAGGTGCTGGAGCGGGCTCTGAGCCCGCGTCCTCGGAGAAGCGGGCTTGGGGCAAACTCCTGCTGCCCCGCACGCCCACGGGCCCTCCCATTTTTCCATGGTCAGGCCGGCTCCGGCACCCCGTTTGCTCCGTTGCTGTCGCCCGTGGTGCTCCTAGAAGTACCCGCGGCTCGCGGCCTCCCCCCAGCCCGAGGGG
>NW_010516000.1:239-8168 GCF_000687285.1 Phaethon lepturus
GGAGATGGCGAGAGGGCATCAGAGGGCGCTTCCGTGGTTGTAGAGTTAAATCCCACTTTCCCAAAACTATTATTAAGAGTCTTTACCACGGATGACACCCTGACCTCATTTTTAACATTTGCCCTTGATTCAGGAATCGGAGCTGCAAATGTGGTAGCACAAAGCCTTCAGTCAATCCCAGTCTGTTCTTCACCTTTATTCCTGTGGAAAGCATTGGTTTTCGCAGCTCTTCATGAGCCCTGGGCTGAGCTGCTATGCCTGGATACCCTTTTAGAAAAAGGAAGGTGTGTTTAGATGCAACTTTTTCAGAAGCATGTGTATCCTGGTGTTAAGGTCTGTCTGGCTGCCGGTGGGAACTGAAAGTTTGCCTCATAGTCCTGTGAAATGAGTGGTCTCTAGTGGTAACAGCAGACCTCTGAGAATTGAGAGCCCATCTTCCATCATAAGGTTTGCTGCGTGTTCATGATGGTTAAGCCTTATGTATTCTCCTTATTGTTACCTGTGTTCTCAAATTCTGTTGTACTGCTCTTGTATTCTCTGTTCAAGTTTCTTATTTTTTTATGGACATAGCCATTTCTCTGTAGTATGGAAATGCTCTGAGGTATGAGATGGAGTCACTAAAGAATTAGAGACTTGTAACCAATATATAATGGCAAACGGAATTTATCAAATTACTATCACCTGATTTTTATGTCATAAGTTTTATAAGCATTACATAAATAATTGCTCCTACTTAAACTATTTAGTTTTTGTTGATGCTAAAAAATTTAAAAGAACTAATGGCAGTGTGGGCTGTTTTAAACAGATTAAAAATGACTATTTACTAGTTTGTAAAAAATAATTTTAAATGTAGAATCTTCATTTACATGGATTTTTTTCCTGTTAGGATCCCCTAGAGCTTATGTTCTCAGTGAAATATTTAATAGTCTTCAAAACTAATACAAGTGATATGGTGAAAATAGGGGAGGGAATATAATAACAACCTGGATCAAATAACATTGTTAACATCAATAGCGAAGAGGTATCTTTTTCTAGAATACAGTGACACTGCAAAAAAAATTAAGATACTTTGATAGCGTGATTCCAAAAATAAGAAAGTCAGTTGATTCTTTATTCTTCTCTTTTGGTATGGTAGCCCCCAGCTTGTATAGTTATAGGCACAAATGCAGAAATTAAGTTAATTTCTTATGACCACTGCTAAACAGTCAAAAACTGTTAGTACCCAGCTTTGATTTGGTATTGCGTTCAAGTAAGTAGGCTGTTCTTCCACGTTTCACCTTTCAAGATGGGACTGTTTAGTGGAATTTCAGAATAGTTAATGTTCAAAGGAATCTTTGGAGAGCATTTAGTCCAACCCCTTGCTCAAAGCACGGTCAACTAGACTGGATTGCTCAGGATATTGTCTAGTGAGGTCTTAAGTATCTCCAAGGGTGGAGATTCTACAGTCTCTCTGGGCAACATGTTCCTACGATCAACCACCTTCACAGTAAAAGTAAAAAAAAGCAGCCTCCCCCCCATCCTAAACATATTTAAAAGGAATTTCCTGTATTTCTGTTTGTGCCCATTGCCTTTTGTCTTTTCTCTGGGCACCACTGAGGCAGCTTTGATTCTGTCTTCATTCCCTCACATCATGTATTTGTACGTGTTGACAAGATCATCCCCGAGCCTTTTGTTCTTGAAGCTGAACAGTCCCAGCTCTCTCAGCCTCTTTTTGGATGTCAGAAGCTCCAGTCCCTTAATTATCTTTGTGTCCCTTTGCTGGACTTGCTCTTGTACGTACATGTCTGTCTTGTCCTGGAGAGCCCATAACTGGATGCGGGACACCAGATGAGGTCCCACCAGTGCTGAGTAGAGAGGAAGGATCACCTCCCTTGACCTGCTGATAATGCTTTTCCTAAAGCAGCTCAGGATGCTGTTGAACTTCTTTGCTGCAACAGCTCGTTGCAGGTCATATTCAACTTGTCCACCAGGACCCCAGGTCCTTTTCTGCCAAGCTGCTTTTCAGAAGGTGGGTCCCTGGCCTGTACATGGAGCTATTACTCCCCAGGTGCAGGACTTTGCATTTCACTTTGTTGGCTCACTGCTCCAGCCTGTTGAGATCCCTCTGAACGGCTGCACAACTCTCTTGTGTTTCATCCACTCCTCCCAGTTTTATGTAATCTGCAAGCTTGCTATATGTGCAGTCTGTCACATCACCTAGATTATTAATAAAGATGTCAGACAGCACTGGATCCTGTATCGACCCCAACGGTATACCACTAGTGATTGGTGTGCGTTGTACTGTACGAACATTGCAGCATTCTCACTAGTGTACTGTATCAAGATATCTTTGAAAAAAAATGCCTTGCACTACTTCTAAAAATACATACAACTAGGATTTCAGTGGGCTGTTCACAGTTCCCTATTCTTACCTTCTTAATTTGCCCTCTACGGATATTCCAGGCTTCTTGCATTTCCCTTTTCTTTTACTCTAAAAGTGTCAGTGGGCATTCCTCCATTCTTTGCATTTGCTTGGCTTGTCAAAAAACTCGCTTGGCTTGGTAAAAAAAACCCCAACCCAGTGTGTGTATTTATGCAGGCCTAACACTGATTCATGTAATGAAGTCTTAGCTAAATGAATTTGTATTTATTATGGGGAGTTACTGCTTTTTCTTCTGTTTAAACACCGTATATCTATTGCTCAAACTGAGGAAATTACTCTCAAATCTATTGTGTGCGTCCAATTCTTACTATTTTTCTTGTGTATCAGATGATACAGGAAATAGACTTCGATTCCAGCTGGAGTTAGAGTTTGTTCAATGTCTGGCAAACCCAAATTACCTCAACTGTGAGTACTTAAAAGTAAATATCAGGATCCTGAGGAATGAATATTGTTTAATGGTGTTTCTTATTCCTGGTAATGTTAAACAGGGGAAAGAGAGAGGGCTAAACAAAGAGAAGGGGATTGGTCTTTCACAGCATAAAGATAGTCTGTAAGTCATTTAATTTGCCTAGATTTCTAACAGGTGGGTTTTTTAAAATGCCAAGTGTTTTATTGGTTGAATTGAAAGGTGGAGAAAAAATAAGTTCAAGTCTGTAGTTAAAAAGTGATGAGTATTCTTTTATCTGAAAACAGTTTTACTAACGTTAATAATACCTTCAGGTACTATATTGAATTCCCTGCCAATTTTGATGCTACAGTCAAAATTTCCCATTTAAAAAAGATGTTCTCTTGCTTGCTGTTGTATGAAAACTACATACCATAAGGGAGATGAAACTAGTTTATTATGCCTAGTATGTTGACATAAAATGTATTTTTCCCTGTGTTTTTTTCATTTTGAATTATCAAAATTTGATTGTAATGATAAAGTTTTGACAAAAGTGCCTCTTTGTATAGTTTTGTGAAAATATATTCTTCAAGTTTGGCAGATTTTTTTCACACATCCATAACTGACAATTTCTTATTTGTCATTTTATTTCAGTTCTTGCACAAAGAGGCTACTTCAAAGATAAAGCTTTTGTAAATTATCTTAAATATTTACTTTATTGGAAAGAACCTGAATATGCAAAATACCTGAAGTAAGTGTTAAAATCACTTAGTTTTCTGCATTTGAATAATTTGATGTTTACCTCCTGTTATGTACTGTATGGCAGTGTGTCAGTGTTTAATTTCTGACTTTAACCTTACCTTTGTCCTCCCCTCTGTGTTTATATGCAACATAAATCTTTCTGTTTCCAACAGTCCAGATGTAGCAAGAATAGACAAAATTGTGTCTTTTGAGAGTCATGCATGGAATATTCCTTTTGCGGACTCTATCTGCAGTTTACCATTTGTTTAAAATAAAACTATTGAACATTATGCTACAGAACTACTCCAGTAGGTCCAGTAAGTACATTTTAAGAGTGATTTTGCATTGTTGATGCTTACACGAAACACAGGATGACTTTGCATTTTTGTGAGCGTGCAAAATCCTTCAGATTTTGGGAGAACAGTTCTTGATTATATTCTTTAAATGAGCTCTGGAAACAGATACTGTAGTTATGTATTCGTTTTAGTAAAACCTAGCCATTAGAAAAGCTATTCTAAGCGAGCATGTATATCCATTTATAAACTTTTACAGAACTCCTTGTTTCCTGGCCTAATACTGAAGTGTTTAAGTTACAGTGTGTGGAGTATGTACAGTCTTAAGTGGTTTGAATCAAGTAAAGCATATACATGATAACTAAAACAATGAACTGCATAATTATTGGAGACTCCAGTTTTAGTGCACCTTGTAAAAACTTGTATTAAAGCATGTTTGTTTTTAATCCAGGTATCCTCAGTGTTTGCATATGTTAGAGCTGCTCCAATATGAACATTTCCGCAAAGAACTGGTAAATGCTCAGTGTGCTAAATTTATTGATGAGCAACAGATTCTTCACTGGCAGCACTATTCACGGAAGAGAATGCGCCTCCAGCAAGCACTTGCAGAGCAGCAGCAACAAAACAACACCTCTGTAAAATGAAAAATGCTTGGAAGAGTGATGACAAGGTGTGCTTTGTGTCAGCTGAAGTACTTAAAAGAGAGGAATGAACCCTTTTGTAAGTTTGGCTCCGTGTGTGTGTACACTTAATTTTTGGTTTATCAAATGGCTGTTTATTTTTGTTTCCCTTTCATCAACTTCTTTAAAGATAGAAGACTGATAAACACCTACTTCTTCTATTTATTTTGGACAATTTTGTAAGAGCATTACTTACTGTAGTTATTGATTCCTTTTGATTTTGAAAACAAAACATAGTTTTGAGGGCACTGACATTTAAGTATCTAACAAAAAGTGTAGCTCAGAAGTCTTCTTAGGAGGCACTTTCCCTGGAGAATAAGGGTATGTCTCAAAGTGTGGCTACGAACTTCCTCGTACTACTTTTTACAACTGCAGGATGAGCAAAGTTGAAGTGACGACATTGTACAGAATCTAAATTGTGGATTTTTGCTTTGAAACCGAGCTGAAGTATTACTTGTCATTTCTGTTTACCTGGTAATCATTGTTGCTGGGGTTCTTAGAGTTTTCCTTAACAGCATGTTTTAGAGATAGAAATCAAAGTGTTATGAGGTAAGTACTGCAGGAGTGGAGCAGAGGGAAGCAATAGTAAATGTTGCAGATGCTCAACAGAATGAAATAGGCTGTAGCTGTATCTATTCCATTAAAGTCAGCTTACTTTAATCTTCGTTTTCTGCCAGTGAAATAGTGGCTGCTTCTAGGCTTCTCTACAGTATATGTAGTGAAAACAATTTGTGTTACAGAAAAGGGTGCAAATGCTTGCAGTATTGGAGAAGCATTTGCCATTTACTCCTGTACAGTTTTTATTGTAAGAACACAGATCTTGGTAGCTGTCAGATTTAATTTTCATATTTTAGATTGTATTTGTGCTGCATTCACGTTGTATTTCATATCTTTGTAGGAGCAGGTACTCCAGCTGTTAACCCTTAACATGTGGTCAGTGACACCAGGACTGTCAGCCATTAGCTTATCAGACTGAACAGATAAGCCATTAAACATCTCTGGCACTGAAAATTTATCTTAACAGCTTCAGTAGCTACGTAAAGGCAGATTTAGGAAGAATAAGCAGGTTTTTTGTGTTCCTCCTACCCTTCTCGCCTCCCTTATTCACTATTAAAGGTATAACTTAGCAGTTAAGTCTTATTTTTCAGTAATTATAGGCTGCTCTCTCTGTCTATAACATGAGCTCAGCTCCTTTGAAAAGAGACCGTTTGCAAACACAAGTTTATTTAAACATGAAAGGAAAGATACAGTTTTTCGTTGCAGGATTTTAGTGGAAGGTTTGGACCTAGAAGTTAATGACATTTATCTTGACTAGTCTGAAGTAATTAACCGTGACAGTTTTAAAAAATGTTAAGGATTCCTTGAAAGGACACTGCAAATAACTTGAGATTTAACATCTTCATAAATGATTGACTACTAGAGGATTCAGTCTTCAGTAAACAACATACGTACAAGCTCTGCTTTAAAACATTCTTCTTCAACCAGCTTCTGAGGCTGAAAGAAAAGTTAAGATGATTTAGGGGCAATTCAAAAATCTGTTCTAGACTAGAACCATTTGTACATACTAACATTAGCCATACTCCAGCAATTGTTTTTCCAGGGAGGGTGAGGGGTGGAGCAAGCAAGGTAAGAATAACTGAAAAATGCCTGAGGGTTTTCTGGCCTTGGAAGAGGCATTTCTAATAAAGTAACTGCCAATTTAAATAATATGCACAAGTTAAAATTTGAGCTGTAGTCTGTTTGAATCAAGAGTATACTGCACATAACCTGGTTTCACTCCCACAATTCAGCATTTGGATTTTTTTAAAATTTGAGGAGCTGCAAGTCGGGAAACTAACAAGATGTTGCTAAGAATTTCTCTACCTGTCACCCACTAGATGCTAAATGTACGTATTTTCTTTACTATATGTTTCTTATAGACAACAAGATACAGAAAGCAGATGGGCTCTCTCTTGAGGAACTGTTTGAGGCAGGAAGAGTGCATGGGTGGGAGCAGAAAAGCTGTTCCTAATTGTCTGCTCTTTCTAAACAAGATAGGGTATCAGAAAACATGCATGACTAATTCATTTACAGTCATAAGCTCCTGCCAGTTGCCCATCTGAATGCCTGTAGATCCAGAACATACAATAAGTCACTTACTGTTCCGTATTTAAGTAATGTAGGCACTCCTGTTAGTTTCAGATTCTTCCTGAATTCATTGTTGGGATCCTTCCAGCTGTTCAGGAAGAAGGGGTTAAGCACAGCTTGTAGAGGTGCAGTTTGAAGTTAGCCTGTTAAAATTCCTTCAAAAGGATGATTCAAAGGACTTTGCCTTGCACCTCCCCAACCCACTTCAGAGAACAAGCATGCAGCTAGTTTGTATTAGGGAAGGCGTAGACATTAAAACTAAAAAAAAAAAAAAATAAAAAAATGCTTAACTCCTTCCAGAAAAGGACAGTTGAGTCAGTTGTTTTAACAGGTTAACTTCCAGGCCACTAATAGCAAAATTATATTAGTTGCTGGGATTAAAACAGTTACTTACTAGGCTCTGTCTCCTACTAGGCAGTAGATGAATACAGACTCATCAGGCATGTTATGAAGTTCCTTCCTCACAACTGGTTCGGCTAGAGAGTAATTTTAAAAATCTGTTAGTAGTTAATACTTTTACTGTGCTACAGAATCACACAGATCTACTTTGACCAGCAAAGATGCTAATTAATGTTTTGTCTGCTTCAGGCTGTATTTTGTTTCATCTGGTTATCCACAAGCTTTGCAGAATTTACTGCTCAGTGTTGAAGGGACTGGTCTTTGAGTAAAGGCCAATTTCTCCTTTAACAAGTAAGAAAAATAATCCCTGTCTCCTGTCTGCATGAAAGCCCATCAGAACAGTGGTAAGGAGCTCCCATATGTATTCTGGCATACATGATCCAGAAAGTTCACTGCAGCGTTTTCTGAGGAACTGCCTTCATATTCTACTGCCAGACTGTAGGTCACTTTTGCCTCTTGACCTATAAAGCAGAGGTGATCTGATGGTAAGATTCACACCTAATTGGTTCCTGGGCCTTTGTATCAGCCTCTGCTGAACATGTCATGTTACATGCCATTCAGTGGAATGTGAGTAAAAACCGAGAGCAGCACAGACAGCTTGTTAGCGAGGCAGCAGCTTTAGCCAGCTCCTAGTCACAGCCTGTACTGCCAGTTAGATTCACGAGCCTGCTAACTGCAGCTAGAGCTCGGAACGTGAACCTCGCCCGTGGTTCTCGCGATCCTCGGTAACGGCGGCCGGGTACGGAGGCGGGATGCGAGGCCGCTCTGCACCAGAAGCTGCTGGTGGCCCATCTGACGTGTGCCAGGAAGGGCACCCGGGGCTTCTCTGGCTTCCTCGGGCAAACGGGAGAGAAACAGCACGTACCCGCGGGCAGGGGCAGC
>NW_010516001.1:0-2778 GCF_000687285.1 Phaethon lepturus
GGCCCCGGCACGGTCCTGGCAGGCGGGTTACTGGAGAGAACGTCGATGTGCCTAATGGGGGAAAGGGGGAAAAAAGTCTCTGCTCCCCGAAAGCCCTCGGTCATCGAGGCTTGGTTGCTACACTATGTCCCCTTGAAGCTTGTTTGCGCTTTCCTTTAGCTGCCGGGCTCTCCCGAGAGCTTTTTTCCCCCCATGGGAGGGCTGCTTAGTTCAGATTCATCCTGCTACTCCTAATTCAGCACATTCGAGAGGCCTGGACTGGTGTTGCTGATAGCACGTAAAGGTGAGCTCAGCTGCGGGTTTCACAAACTAAAGCCCCAGTGAAGCGTTTTGACCCGATGAGCCTGCGCTCCCGGGGATGCTGCAGCTGGGCTGGGGCACGGCGCAGGGGTCAGAGGGGTCTGATCTGAAAGGGAAAACTGATTTTGAAATCGGGTTATGCTGACGGACCTCAAAGAGCTGCCCACGTTGCTAATCCCCAGCCCAGTGCTGGTACCGGACCAGCCGCTGAAGGGCCTGGCTCGCTCCCGGTCCCTGGGTGAGCTGGCTCAGAACTGCAGCCGGGGAAAATGGAGGCACAGAACGAGTTAAATGATTTACCGAAGAGCGGGTACATGGGCGTGCTCTGAGTGCACGCGCTTCTGCTCTGCGGGAAGGCGCTTCTAAGCAAGCCGGGCTTTAGCTACTGCCCATGTTGGAAGTGCTGTATGGAAAACTGGTTAAGTGTGGCCTGTGTTTCTGTAACTCCAGACTTCGTTTAATGCTATGAGAGAGGTGCTTGTCACGGCATCGTCTTGTCTCATGGTGCTCTTGTATTTTGAGGCTAGCTGCCGAGGGTGGTGGTGTGCCCGTAGCAGGCGTACGGCGTCAAAGGGAAACGATCCTCCCTTCTGCTGCATCAGGTCACAGGAGGCGATTCCACGAGGCTCAGGATCTTGCTGCTGCCTTCAACGTCGCCAGGCAGCCCGCGAGGCCCGTGATCTCCCATCACAGACAGCTTTTTTTGTGCCGGGTCGGATCTAGTTTGTCTCTTAAGCATACCTTGGGTGTAACTGCCGGCTGATGGAACTCACACGACTCCATTTGCTGTGGCGTGAAAACCCCCGATTCGGGGAGGGAGCACGATTTCAGAACAGGTCCTGGTTTCCAAGAACTCCAAAGGCTTCGTCGCTCGACTTCCCTTGCCCCGAGCTGGAGAGCGCCCAGCCTGCGTGCGGCTGGCTCCCCGTGTCCTGCGCAGGCAGCAGCCCGGGGGCAGCGGGGAGCCCGCAGCTGGGGATGGCTGCCGCCAGCTCCTTGCTCTGCCCAGGAATTGTTTTATGGCTCTGGGCAGGTCACCTCCCCGGTTTGGGTTTGACTGTCTCCAGCAACAAAACAGAGATAACATCTACCTGGGAGGGATGCTGTGATACCCGATTAAAACTTGCCCAGGCGATCCCTGGATGAAAGATCTCTCCAGGTGAGCCGTCCCCACGTGGTGAATGGAGCCAGGAGGAGTTGGTCCAGCGCCTGGGCGCGGGACGTGATGATGCTCCTGGGAGAGGTGTGGAAAGGGGATCCCCAGGAACACGAGGTCCCGGTAGCTCCAGCGGTGCTGCGGGTGTGATGGGATGCCTCAGCCTTGTGTCCATGAGGGCTTTCCAGGAGATCCCGGGCAGCGGGGGGAAGGAGGAGAAGCACCACTGAACCGATGGTGGCTCAGCTGTGAATCTAGTGGATGGAGTACGGAGCCTTGCGCCTTCAAGGTCTCCTGAGATAAAGTGTAACGTTTCTGACAAGTTTTGGTTTGCAGAGGTGGGTGCCTTGGCTTTTAAGTTCCAGGTAGAAAGGAGGAGCGAAAGAAACCCATTCTTCAAAGGCTTTTACCCAGGGAGCTAGAAAGCCTGGGAGAATTTCCTGCTTTTCCCCGGCGAGCTTCAGCAGGGACCGACCCGCAGCCCTGCGCCTCTCCCGCCGGGTCCGGGGTGACGATGTTCCGTCCCTGAGCTCCTGCGCTCCCCCTCCCTCCTCGTCTGCGTTCACAAGCATTTGTGTCTGAAACTACCACTATGACTCCTGGAAACGGCCACTTTGACATGTAAATATTCAGTGCCAAAGGTGCGTCTGCAGCCCGGGCTCGGGCTCTGCGAGCAGGGGCTGTGGGATCGCCATGCCCGGGGGCCGATGGCACGTCACCAACTTTTGGTTTTAAGGGAAAAAAGACTTTACCTACAAAAAGAAAAAGACCAAGTGCTGACTCATTTCTATATGAGAAATGTGCTACCTGCTTGCAAAATGATTTGAAAGCAGGAAAATTTGTGGTACTTGGAGACGGATTTGCTTATTGTGGTGTTATTTGTTCAGTTCCATTTCCAGCCGGAGCCCAGGGTGCTGCGAGGGGAAAAAACAAGTCCAGAGGGAACATGCAAATCGCTGCCCGTCTTACAAGTCTGTTTTCTTCTCCTTAGATACATTACAGGTAAATCCTCCTCCTCAGCGGCACCGAATCCCTGGATATTGGAGCTTTTGTTGCAACATCTCTTTCAGAAGTGGGAGTGCGCTGCAGCTTAGATTGCATTTTACAGAGGTACCGGTTAATCCTTTTAGCAGGCTACCTGGGACAAAGCACCGCTCCTCTTCAGGCACAGCGCTGTCTCCAGCCACCCCGAAAGCATCTCAGCCCCCCGCTCCCTCTCCGGGGCCACGCACCGGTCGCAGCTCGGCTGCGTCGGCACCGCTGCAGGTTCGGGGCAGCCCAAAAAAAAGGCTGCGGGAGGCCCGTGCCGTGCTGCCCCGCCA
>NW_010516002.1:0-207 GCF_000687285.1 Phaethon lepturus
CTCTCCTGCACGCCTGACGAAGCCACGTTGCCTCCCCAGCACAGAAACTAAGGGAATCCAACCAGAAAACGCTGGAAAATGCTTGCTCAGCAAACGCTCGGCAGGCAACACCGTCTCCTCTCTCCCCCTGAACCTTCGTAGCGAGAGCCCGCGGGGAGCACCAGCCCGCCCGGCTGTGAACACCCAGCCGAGCAGCCCCGTGTCTGC
>NW_010516002.1:217-612 GCF_000687285.1 Phaethon lepturus
GGTGCCCGGGGCGGGGAAACGCCCCCCCGAGCCGCGGGCGACCCCACAAGGGGCAGGAGGACACAGAGGAGGTGACGCAAGGCCAGCCCATGCGGGGCACTCGGACACCGTCCTGGCAGCTCTGGGTCTCCCGTGGGACAGCCCACAGCCCACCACAGCACCAGCGATCCTCACCAGCCTGAGCGGTGGAGCGGCACTGGAAGGACTGGTGGGCCCTGAACAGAAAGATGCTGGTAAAGTACGACGGGCTGCCGCATCTGCCGTTGCATACAAAAAGATCAGGACTGCTTTTTGCCTGTCATATTTTTAAAACAATTGCAACTCTTACCATCCATCAACTCCTGACTTCTGCAGCTCAGAAATCCCGAAGGACAAGGAGCCCATGAAATCATTCC
>NW_010516002.1:686-1696 GCF_000687285.1 Phaethon lepturus
TCTTTGTCCGCCTCTTTCAGTTGGCTGGAAGGGAGGAAGGAAGAAGGGCTGGTTTTATTCTGGAAGCCATTGCTACACCACCATGCCCCTCCACGCTCTGTAAGGACACGGATGTACAATGAAGGCATGGTCTTCAATGACTGTTAGCTCTCTAATATTTAATTTCCCAACCACATCTGTTTCAAACGGAGAGTACAGAGCTCCTGCCCTGAAACGCTCGGCTTTGATCAGAGGTCAGGGCGGAGGTTTGAGCGTTTCTGAGTCACACTTACAGGACTGAAAAGAATTATTCCTCAGCTGAATCAGCTTAATGTCTCTGAACAGTTAAATCAGGGCAAACACAATCACATAATTTCTTAGGGGTGAGGAAAATTAGTTTACAGGTTTAAACATTTCCTTGTACTTACAATTTAAATGTCTCGTTCCATTCAGGATTCAGGGAGCACTTGATCGTTTTGGTCTTCTGTTTGCTTTCGTTTTTGGGGTCAGGGATTAGTTTAAGCTTCACGTAGGGATCTGACAAGCCATTAGGATCCATAGGAACTAGGTTTTTAGCATCTCTTACTGGGGAGAAGAGAAAGGATTACATTCAGTATTCAAACTATAAAAGTATCCAACAATCGGCAACCTCCCTGTGTGCCAACGGTCAGCGTGAAAACAGCGATCAAAAAATACATGCAGACACGGACGTTACACGCGGGACGACATACAGTTAGCAATGCAAAGCGAATACAGCTCTAATGGACAAGGGAGGCTGAAGGATCAGCTCAAGGGATTATTTTCACTTTCTGATAGGAAGGTTTGTTGTTTGCTCTCAGTTTTAAACAGCTGAAAGCTGCTTTGTTTCCTCTTGCACCTTGGTAAGCAGAACTGCAGCGATTCGCACCTTCCTTTCGGGCGGGGCGGGAGCACGGGGACGGGGCTTTCCACGGCGAGGAAATAGCAACGAGGCAGCCGGAACGGGGGAGAGCAGGCGCCCGAAAGCGCCAGCACAGCAGCCGGACCCAGCG
>NW_010516003.1:0-356 GCF_000687285.1 Phaethon lepturus
CCAGGGGCGCAGAGCCGTAAGGGCTGTAAATTAGGAGGAAATAACTCCCCTTGTCAAAGCTCTTTTCTTCCTCCGTGCACTTTACATTCAGGCCCGAGTGACACCCCTCCCCACCCTGTAATACGAGGAGGAAACCGTGAAATACTCCATTGTGATGGTGACTTCTTCGGGCGAGTTTCGAAACCTTCATTTACCCGGGAGGGACCGCGGAGGGGGAAGCTCCATTGAATTAAAAAGTTTCGAGCTCGATTTCCACAGCCGGTTAGTTCGCGATTTTTTTTTTTTGGGGGGGGGTGGATCGTCCCGAGCCGCACGGTCACTCCGGCAAATATCCACGGGCTCGCGTGGGATTGCCC
>NW_010516003.1:579-832 GCF_000687285.1 Phaethon lepturus
AACACACCACCACCCCCTACAGAAAATAGCGTTTTCCGCCCTTTCCCTGGGAAATATCCTCGCACGGAATCCATCGCCTCCAAAAAGTGCAACTTAAGTAACGGCGTTATTAACCAGCCGCGCGAAGGTGAGCCGCATCTCCGCCCGGGACAGAGTACGGCGATAATGCCGTCCCGATAGCCGGCCCCCGACATACTGTCACAACCCTGCGCCCGCGCCTTCTCGCTTCTTTTCCAAGACCGAAACTTCTTTC
>NW_010516003.1:985-1235 GCF_000687285.1 Phaethon lepturus
CGCTCGTGCCCGAGGAGCAGATGCCGGGCAGACGTGCCGAGCAAAGATTCCGTCTCATTTCCATACAATATGTCACACTCCAGCAATTACCTCTTGAGGTACCTCCTTCGGGCTGCCGAGGGGGCTGCTCTCTCCCCAAAGTGCGAGGCGATCAACCTGCCCCGGCCGTCCCTGTTAGAACAGCCCGAACTCCTGCAAACCAACCCACCGACTTCCCAAGCGCGGTTTAAGGCAGGAGACAAATTGCTGC
>NW_010516004.1:0-2019 GCF_000687285.1 Phaethon lepturus
CCCCACGCTCCGGTCCTCGCTCCCAGCAGTTTCCTCTGAGCTCTCCCCCGTCTGGCTTCCCCCGCGCCCGGCTCCTTCCCCGGCAGCAGCCCATTTTTGTGCCGGCGACCTGTCGATCCCGCCCGCTCCCGCACCCGCCTCCTCTCCCGGCGGCCAGCAAAAGGCAAGGCTGACGGGGAGTGTAAGTCTCCGGCAGATTTCCCAGGTGACACCGCTATCGAAAGATCCCTCCCCAAATAATATGTCTGGTGATATAAAGAAGGAAACACTGTAGGTTAATAAATCCCTAAAGTATGCTTAGGGAAAAACAAGCTATTAAACTGAACTGGTTTCCCAGGTGGACTAGAGATAGGGTAATCATCAAGGTTTTCTCCTCTGTTATATATGATTATGATCTTTCCTATTGACAAATACACAAAATTTTTTATAAAGCTCCTCATGTTTCAGAATATGTGAATTATGTAAGCGACATACAGACTTTACAACTGGATATTCAGATACAGACATGGGCCACAAATAATATATATTGCCACATAGTGCTAACTGAATATTCAGCATATGGTGACTGAAGTCCTGTTGTGTAAGTGATGTGAGTTCTGAAACAGGAAGGGAAGAAGAAGGAGAAATGACTCCTTCCCAACGGGCAAAAAGTGATGGTGGCACTTAGGTTTTTTATTAACAAGCTGGTAGAGATGGTAGCTACTGTGGTGGAAGTATGCATAGCAGATGGCACAAGTGCTGAAATGATTCAATAGTGAAAGGAAAACTGTAAAGAGCTTCTTAATACCATAACAAAAATGGACAATCAGTAACAAATTAAGTGCAAGGCAGCCATACGTGGTGGAAGGAACATTTTAAACTGCTGGTGTGTTCTGCATTGGTCACTGCTTCTGAAAAAACAGCGTGGGCTTCACCGTGAGCAGCTCAGTGAAGTTGTCCATTCAAAGTACACACTTGCAGTCGTAAAAGTAAATGAAAGCTCTGTCTAGACTAAATTTGCTGCTGTGGCTGCTAGCCCACAGAGGCTGTCCAAGACCAGTGAACTATGCAACCATAGAACTGTCTAGCTGAGCTGAAGTATTATATCCCCTCCAGAAAGGCCTAAAATAATGCCCTGGTGTGTGAGGAATGCCCTTCCTCTGGCCAGATGTCATAAACCATGTCAAGCTGTATGGCAATCAGGTTTCTAGTGCTGATGCGGAGGCTATTGCTCATCAGTTTAACCTGTAGAATCCTAATATGGGGAACAGATTGTCCTAAACTAATTGCAAGGTTTTTTACCAAGTGCCTTGCAAGTGCTTGCCACAGAGAAGTTGCCCTTTGGGAGGCCAGGGACTCATAAAGGATTAGTGTCTGCACAATCTCTGTAGCTGCGTCCTAAAAGACTCAGAAGCAGGACTAAAAGTTTGTCTTCTGCTCCAACAGTCAAAGGAAAGATGACTGAATGAAACAGCTTGATCAGAGACGAAGCCACAAGGACTTTGATTTTTAAGCTCTTTGGGTGTGGGGGCAGGCTCTGGAAAGAATATTCCTGCTAGGAAGTGCTCTCTACATGTACGCTTGCTTGGAGGGAGGCTTATGCTTGTTAGGAGGAAGGTCTTTTGTATATGCAGTTCAGGTCTCATTTTGCAAATATAGCCTGTAATATCTCAAAATGGAGCTGGGGAATAAAATGCTGACAAAACTGACACTGCCTCTACAAATGCAAGTGCTGGGCATCTGCAGTTGCGGCAGCCACAGGAAGCACGGCTTCTGCCAGAGCTCATCACAGCCAATTTTT
The DNA here is from genome assembly GCF_000687285.1 of Phaethon lepturus. Classification (NCBI taxonomy): domain Eukaryota; kingdom Metazoa; phylum Chordata; class Aves; order Phaethontiformes; family Phaethontidae; genus Phaethon; species Phaethon lepturus. Next base: position 1,781 of record NW_010516004.1, read on the forward strand.
ACTAGACCTCCAAAAACACCTCTGTGACCTGAGGACCAAGCTCCTGCCAAATGTCAAGCTTCTGTTGTGCTTTACTCTCCAGCGTGCTAATTCTTCTAGAAAAAGTTACAGCAATTGAAATAAAATAGAGAAAATACAGTTTTTTGAGTCAGCTCTTCAAAACAGCCAAGCCAACTTCACTCAACCTCCCTTCAAATAATCCTTCTGGACACAGACTGTATGCAGCTTTTGCTATCTGT
>NW_010516004.1:2050-13980 GCF_000687285.1 Phaethon lepturus
CTTTCCCTTGTGATCATTTTAATCATGTAATGCATAGAGTAGGTGTATAGAAAGCAAGGAATTAATTCATTCTGAGTTTCTGGAATAGGTTTTTCAGTAAGACATGTTATATATAGAGTAGCTTCCTTCCTAGTGTAATTGCAGTTATGTTTTTAAATAATGAAATATATCACCCCAGAGAAAATAATAAATACATTAGTTCAAAGCAAGACCAAATGCTTAATACATATAAAAAAGAAATACGAACAGAAGAAACACATCATTGTATCACCAGTCTTTCCAACTGAATCTTTTCCAAAGTAAATCAAAAATCTTATTGAAATTGTTTCTAGTTATCATGATCTCACTGGGAAATGAAAGGATTTTCTTCAATAGCCTGTTATAACTCAGTCATTATACCACAGTGAGGTAATTTGCTAAAACAGCTGCCTCTGATGAGCAAACCTTTCCATCTGGCAGAACCCAAATAGACACAAACAAACTCATGTCAGTTTTTCTTACCAAAATATAAAATCAAAATAAGCTCCTTCTGCTCTGATGGGATGGGTCTTTGAACTGCAGGAACCAAGATTTGTTTCTTTTTTGATGCCCTTCTCTTACCCTCATACCCACAGACTTGGCCCTGGCTGCAGGAGTGTTGATATCATGCCACCTTTGAGATGGATTACAGCATAACTGGGAATGTGTTTGCAATATAAACCTTCCACCAAGTAACCAGACAAAATTAACAGTTGTTGGAACTTGTTAGCTTTAGCGAGACAGCACTTGTGGATAGTTTGTTTTCATACTAGGCTTTTTTTTCTTTCAAGACTTTTTTTTTAACGTGCTAAGGAAATTTCCACTGTTTCTTAGTAAAACGAAGGTACTCCTTCATGCACAAAACCCTAGATATACAGACCACACTTTTCACAAAGAATCAACAAAGAAAAAGACTGTCACCTTTTTTGCACTCTCAGGAGACCTTGTATGGCATTGTAACCTCTAAAATTAATACTGAATGTGACCTGGCTTTGTGTCAATTGTTTTTCTATAAACCATAAAAATATTACTGTTTTTCCGTGAACAAATCTTCTTTGTATTTTCTAAACCACATACATTTTGTCCTCTGTAAATCTATACAATAAATGAGTATTTATATGTATTTCATATCAGCATTTTAATGTGTCATTAAAAAAGTCTTTGCAATATTTTGTCAAGACAGAATTCGTATTGAAAGAAAGCATTTCAGTTTGTTAGCTTTTCTTCTTAATGGAAAATGTTGTAAGCAAAATTGAAAAACATGTTTATTAAAATTAGTGATGGAATTAATTGCTCTGTCTAAATATTTCCTCAGCCAAGGTCCTGATGTATTTTGAGTGAAGTCAGTAGAAAGTCTCCCACTGGCTTCAACAGAGGTTACATCAAGCACTGAATAGGGAAAACTTGGATCCATGTGTATGTCTGGATCCAAGTATTGCACTTGGGTCCCATTTCTGCAATAAGTGGAGCCAAAATGCTAATTCTAGAAAGTCTTAAACTTTCAGGAAGTTCAGCTTTGGATTCAGATGTTTCTCTGCACACTCTTAATTCTCTGAGAAGGAAATCTACACCTATGAAAGTATTTTTCCCAGCACACAGTATTAGCAATGTGCTTAAAATGTTGTTATCCTCACTAGCAGTCTAGTGAATATAACAAGGTCCCTTGACACTACAGTGGTGAAAACACAGGGCCAATAAGGAAAAAAAAAGATCAAAGACCCATTTTGTGGAAAATCTGCCCTGCGATAACATGCTGTGCACCTCGCCTCCAGAGCCAGCAGGATTTGGCCACAGTCTATGAACTCTGCCTTGCAGAGTACTTGGAATCTCAGAAAGTTAATAAGTGACCATTAATAAAATCACAGTTCTGTCTGGAATTGCACAAATCCTTGCGCTATAAAATCATATCAGCACTTTGGGAGAAACAATATTATGAGCTTGTAATATCAACATACTTAATGTTCTCCTTGACTGCTGGATGTAATGTAAATTTAATGTACAATATGGCAAGGTTGTGATACTCGGCATTGTCTGAAAGTATTGGTTGCCTCTTGTGTCTCTTTCACCCATATGCTGTGTATTACTGGTAATGGGAATATATGATTGAAAGCAAATTTCTCTGTCAGTGGTCTTAGCCTTGTGCCAGCTGTAGTTAATGAGAAAGTTTCTTTTGACTTCAAAAGGAAAGCCATTGTCAAATACAGGGAACACAGTAATAAGATCTAATAGTTAATTATACAAAAGAAAGGTAAGAAGTTTCTGCCAATCTGTCTACTGCTGAGAGGGTTATGAAACATGTTTTGCAAGAATAAACTCTTCTTTCTAAACACAAACACAGCTAGGAAAGATTAAAAAGCAAATATTGTTTTTACTGACATTTAATATGCAAAGATCTAACTGTGTGCACCTGTTTGTCAGGTTCCTTTCATTTAATCTACTTATATTCCAGCTCCAGCTCCAGCTATTCTATATTTATTTAGCTCGATATTATTTTTATACCAAGTGTATAAAATGTATATACCATCTTTAGTAAACTATGTTGAGAAAAGCTAAATTCAATTCATATATTTTTACAAAGAGCTTTTTGTAGACAGCAGACATGTGGGAATGAGACAGATCAGTGTTTGGAAAAAATTACCTGGAACATAACCAGTTTGTGAGTCTTAAAGGTGCTTATTTTAACTAATAAAATGATTTAATAAATACTTAGATGAAAACGGTGTTACACAAAGAACAAATGGCATACTGGGCAATATCCTCTGTTAATATTTAGTGTTCTGATTTATATTAGCTGCAATAAATAGCAATAATCACATCTTAATTTTGCTTTAAACTTTTCAAATACATCTGTGGTCAAGCTTGAAGGAAGTAGTTTGCAGCAGGCTTCTCAAATATTTCATCAGGTTTCTTAGATATTTCAACAGTAGCAATAATATAGCTACTGCATATATGTCTGTATGTTGTTTTACGCATATGGATTTGATTTTGTATTTGTTACAGTAGATAGCCTGCAGCATCTAGATTTTTGTGCAAAGAAGGTTATCATTGCCCCCAGATGCTGGTGATCAAGAGAGAAAATACTCTGCTAGCCCTAATATCTTCAAAAAATTCCCTGCTTTGGGAGAGAGGTGCTGATTTCATTCACTTCCAAGGTAACTGTTAACGCTGCCCTTCTTTTCCCTAATGGGGTGGAAGATTGCTTTGGATGAAGTTAAGTTTTGACAAAAACCACATACTTATGACTTAACTCCTGCATAACTAACATGCTGCACCTTGTTTTGTTCTTGCTAGCTTTGCCAAAAAAAAAGTAGGTGGCTGCTCTTTATCAGACAGAGGTATGAAAAAGAGAAGTTATATGCTGTTATTTCTTACGGACCAGCATTGCCTCCTTCACAGCCATAAACAGTGCCTTTACCCTTTTTTGTTGTTGTTGGACAGCTTCACAGTGACAGAAAGAGAAATGAAGCAAGCAGATCCATACCTGCATCTTGGCTGTTTCCCTGACCGTTGGGGAGTTGGCCATCAAGCCAACTCCTACAAGCAATCATGGCCAGGAGGCGAACCCTGAAACCTCCACACCTGCATGCTCACTTCCCATAAAGGTGGCTGGAAAAGGGTAGCCTGTTCCTTTTTTCAGGGCCAAACACTTCTAGCCATATTTTTCAGGATGGCTTTGAACCTCTTGTTGGAACCTCTGACCTCTGTTTGATTTTCATACCACAAAGAGCAGGCAAAAGCTTTTTCAATGCACAGACAACTAGATGAGTTTGTTGATTCAGAAAGACATCTGAATTATTAATTTTCTGAGACAAGTGAATTCTAATATAATTATACTGCTCTTTTTCCTGAGTATATTTACACTTCTGATAGATATTTCTGGAGAGGACACTGAAGTTAATTGAAGAAAACACGAGATAAAATCTATGGGGAAAAGTTTAAAATTCTCTGTGCAGTGGTCTGAACTCACAATTAGGCTTTATTTTGAATTTCCTTGCACTATGCTATTTATATCACTGTGTTAATTTTATTTCACTTTTCTTGATATTAGAAATGGACTCAGCATTCCCATTTTGAATTTAGATTTGAAACATTGAAAAGTTCAAGGAAGTTCAACTCTTGGAGTTTTGTTTGGCCTCTTATAAAGAACAAAATTCAGACCTGGCTTTAAATTCTGACATACACAGTAGTTAGGTATTGCTTTTGGCCCAGATCTTTTTCTGGGATCTATGCAGTAGCTACAGGGCTTGCGTCTGCAGAGCTTTGCATACTTATGACTATGTAGTGTTTACAAGTTGTTATTATTCTGATCTGCAAGTGATTGTGCAAAGGGAGGGGACATACCACATCTAAATTTTGTGTTTATATGATACTAAAAATATTTGGCGGCCTTTGTGAAGGCATGGTTACCCTTCAACCAAAAATATTTTGACACAGTGTGTCCATTCAGCTTTTGAAAGCCAAACTTGCAGCATTCTTGCAGAGGAAAGTCCTCTGGAAGTGTGTTTGTAATGGTACAGCTTCCTTAGTGTTGTTCAACATAGCTGGGTGGGCACATCATAAAATCATCAGAGCCAGAAGGGGAAAAGTATTTTCCAGAAAGCCTTCGTTACAGAATTTGTCAGTGAGCACCAGGCGGAGAACAAGACCTCCAGAAACCTGCCTTCCCCTCTCCCAGTAGCTCTGAGAGCACGGTGATGGCCTGCTACACCCCTCAGCCCTGACAAGAGTGGAATCCAGTTTGGTGCAGTGACGATACAAACATCTTGGAAAACATGTGTATCTTTTTTTTTTCATGTGCCCAAAGATCAACCAGACAATTTAGATGTCAACAGTGAATATGTGGTAATTTAAATTAACAGCATAATAAAAATTAACAGCACTTTCAGCTGTGACTTCAAGACTGAAATCTACATGGCAGAGGGAGCAATTTTATTGACTGTTAAAACGTTTTTAAAAGGTAGAATAATATATAAGGCTTGTTCTGCTACACAGTACCTTTAATGGTCAGCTTTCTCTTAATCAGATTCTAAAATATTAATTTTCTGAAGAATAACACTACTTAATTATAAGAACTTTAATAAATGAAATCTGGTTGTGGATGTCTTGGGATAGTCAAATTCTCAGGGGCAGTGAGGTGTTTTGCATCCTAATTGGCCAGGATTGTGCTTATTTTATGATAAAACTGCACCTCCTGCTAGGTTGCACTGCTTAACTAATGTACTCTTTTTCAAAGAACTTACCAGCCCATGAGAAACCAGGCTGTAGCCAGGTCTTAGACTTGTATTACTGACATCATCTAACATGTAGAAAAGGGGTTGTTTTCTGTTCTTGAAGTAATAGCCCAGTTGTAGAAGGTGGCATTCAAATGCCATAGTTTGTATGGTTTTAACCTTCAAGGACTAATTCTGAGAAGGAATGAGAGTATCATAGTTCAGTTTCTTCGCAAGCTGGTCTTTCCCACGCTCTCAGAGGCTGTCTGCAAGCATGGTGGCCAGGATGATGCTCTCGGTGTGTCTGCTGGGGCTTGCACAGCTGCCCACAACACATTTCACTCTACTGACCTGCCCTTGGCTTGAGCTGATGACCTGGAGGCTAAAGGTGCCACAGATGTATTACCCATCACTTGGCCCAGTAAGTGCATTAGCAAAGCCCATCTCCATGTCTTTGTAGGTACAGTGCCAGATTTTCAGTTGAGTGCCTCTCACTTCCTCAAGGATTAATTTGATAAAAGATACCTCCCTGGGATTTTAAGCTAACTGTGAGTCTTTGGAAACCCTGCTCCTCCCATGCCTGATGTCTTCTGCATTGTTCTTGAGCAGGGCAAGTGCGGTGGAAAGACAAAAATAACCCTGTGATAAGTAAACCTCTGCAATGCCCTGCACTGATGCAACAGCAATGAATTCAGAGCTTTCACACTTCTAAAAATGAAATGTTTTGACCTGCTGTTAGATTGGTTGAAGGCTTCTTCGAACCAACTCCAATTTATAAGTATTATGTTGCAAAAGCACTGATACCATCAGCGATAGTGGCACACATTGGAATAGAAGTACCCTACATCGAGCACATTTTGAAAATAACATTACCACCGAAAAGCTTCTGTCCTGCAGAAAATGGATTGTACACTAGCTTATCAGTCGGAGAAGAGTGCACAGGAGAAAAAGGGAGAAATAAAAATAATAAAACCCACTCCTGTGTAGAACATTAGAAACGTGGCACTAACAAAGACCTCCCGTTCCACACAGAATTAGTGCTGGCAGAGGCAGCTCACAGGGCTGTGGGTGTACTCAGCTGTGCGGAGCTGATTATAGAAGATGAAAGAGCCTGGCAATTTATTTCATCTCGCGCTGAAGCACTGCTGACAACTGAAAGTGAGGACAGAAGGATTCATTTGTTCAACTTCTGTTTTAGAAAGCAGGCTTCAAATGATACCACAGAGAAAGTGGAGGGAAATGCTGTGGTGTAATAAAGTGTCTATTTTTTATTTCACTGACTCCAAGATTTATGTTTTCAGCTGTTGGGGGTTTTTGCGGAGGGGGAGAGTTGATATTTGAGCAGCCTGCAACACCATGTTGCTGGTGACAGAAGTAGGTGGTGTGAGCCTAAATTAATAGATGTGGTAATATGTTATATACATGTGCAAGCATGCAAACGGGAAAAAATAGATATGTGGACATTTATACATACATAAAAGTAAATATATTTAACACCCTTCTTTCCGTTCTATTGTACTGTGGCCTCAGGAGTTTTGTAATCCCTTTCAATGCTGAACTGTTTGAACTGGGGTGTTTAATTATAGTATTAACATTTATTCAGCAATCATGATAGTGTATAATTCCTGGCAAATTGGATGAGATGATACATTTTACTCCTACTGCTTCACACACCAGAGCTTCAGGGATGGGTTGCAGGAGCCCTGAAGGAGGGGGCTTGTGCAGGGGTACGGGATGAGGAACAGACAGGGTACAAAGCCACAGTGGAGATGCAAGTCGTACCCTGCTTACCACTCATCTCCGTGCCCGTGACGGGCAGAACAAGAGACGGTGGCTTTAAGCCACAGGTGGAAAAAGTCACTTTTCAAAGGAATATAAGGACAGCGAAGCATGGGAAAGGAGCACCTGGGAGCTCCCCCCACAGCCCACACTGGAAGTCTTTAAGAACAAGTTAGACTAACATCTGTCAAGGGTGACAGTAGTATAATTGATCCCACCTTTGGGCAGGAAGAAAAATAAATGATGTCTTGAGGTTCCCATGGTTCTCTGTGAATGTTGGTTATTTTCAAGGACTTCGTCTTTATTTTTAAATTGTGGTTAACCATCCATGCTATTTCCCTTCAGTGCTAAAACATAGTTTACAAATACAAACAGGCTTACTATGCAAGAGTCAGAAGAAAGATCTGCTGAATCAGTTGTTACATTGAAATCCGGTTAAAATCTCACCACGTATTCCGCTCGTACCCTAAACTTTACATGCAGTCAGTAGGATCCGGCATCTCAGAGGACTGACTAACGGCCCCTCAGACTTTGTGAATTGAGACACAGAGAAATGACATCCCTACTAACATTTTGTCACAATTATGTGTTTGGTTCTAGAATCTAACATGCATACCAACCAAATTCCCTTCCTTCAAATTCCAAATTTCTGTTGCTTTATACTTTTGCTACCACATAGGTACAGCTAAATTATTATCCCAAAGTGTAAGCTATGTGTACATAATAATTTTTTTTTAAATTTCTGGTTTAACAGGAAAACAGTAATATAGAGATTCAAACTGATCTGAAAGAAACAAAAAAGAATGTTTTTTGTCATGAAATTAGAATTCAGCAAAATCACTTTTGTATCAAAAGATGTATTTTACTGAAGAAATTTGGAGGCTTTACACATTGAAGTAATGAAAATCTCATTTCACAATGATCAGAATAAAAAGTTTTTATTCTTTCCATGTTTTTAAGGTTTTCATTGTCAAAATTACATGAATAATACAAAATTAATAAAATTATTCAACTGGTCTGGAGTTTTGTTTTTAATTTTAGGTAAAATTTTTCACCCAATAGTATCAAGTATGACAACTTCCAGGAAATCCAGCTTGAGAGCAGTTACAAAGAAGAATAGACTTAGGATAAGAGAGAAATTACGCTGAATCACAGCTTTTGTGTAAGTTTGCAGGGGCAGGTGCAGCAGCAATATTGCAGTCGTTCATGTTTCATCTTAAGACAGTACTCATGGGAGACTACATTAAGCTAGATTAAACTGCACATATAATTTTAACCATTGTTGCCCTTTTCTGCATTGTAAAGTCTTTAAAATTCCTACCCCAAATGTATTTGAGTATTTTCCTTGCTTCCACAATATCACATTTGAGCATAATAAGGCAAAAGAGAATTTTTCTGATTAAGGTCTTTTCTTATTTACTCTCCTTTTTCAGGTTTTCCATTACACACAACTTTATTCCCTGGTTTTTGTTACATCGATGTGTATTTGCAATGGAGATAAAAATTTTTGGAACATGTAACAAAAGGTACAGTCAGAGTCACAAAGTGTCCAGGAGCAGAAAGGTTAGAGCTTTCAAGGATGATACTTCTCCGTGCTGTGACCTATAGAAAGAAAAAACGTGCTAGTTTTTATCACAGCAGATTGCCAGGTAAACAACCATTAGTCATTTAGTACTTTAACGTACAAAAATGAATTAAATGTAGTTGTCCAAATATTCTCAACTGCTGCTTTGTGGACCCTCTGTACAGTATGCAGTGGTGTAACAGCAAAAACACAGGTGGATATCTGATTAGGAAATTGGTCACTAACTAACGAAAATCAGTTCTGCTTTGCAAAGCAAGGAACATCAGATAAAATGGCACCTTGGCTTAAACAGGTGATTATCTAATAAAGCAAGATGCTTGCGTGAATCGTAACACTTCCCCTTTTGCTCCTCCTCGGCAAAATTAAAAACCAAGACACAGGGCCTTTTGTCTTTTCTCTGCCTCCTTAACAGAAAGGGGTGGACTCAGCCATGGCAAAACGTGTAGGAAAGGAGAGTCACACAGCTGTAAACAATTCAGAGGTTTTGGGAGCGCGTGCTCTGCCACCCCTCCCAGCCAACGCTAGGGCTTCGTGCCAGCCTGCAGTAAAACCATGCCTAATACGTCAAGATTCATCCCCCAGGTCACTTGAACACCCTATAGTGTAACCTGTTCTACTCCTATTATTTTCATTATAATTCGTCATAAGAACTGCTCAGCCTTTGCTAGTCCTGTGTTGCAGAACACAAACACTGGTACAGGTTACCTGGTGGGGCGCTGGGCAGCCGGGCTGCATACGAGGGAGACGTGATCCTTTTTGTACCAGCTGAGCATCTGGTACGTGCATTTGACTCCCTGTCTCTGCCTGTTGGTCTGTCCCTACTGTGCTCCCAAGTCAGCAGTAACTAACTGCCTCCATGTCATCATACCCATAGGTGGAGGAATTTATATCACGTGTATGCTGCTGGTTACTTCCAGGCTTGTAATTTTCTGTTCTAAATCAGTATTTGAGAAAACGACTTGGAGAAGAAGGAGCTTCAGCACATGAGTCGTAAGAATACAGACTGTGTATTCTCGATGTGAATCTGGATGGCAGTAAGCACTAACTGCAGACAGCATCCGTTTAATTAACACATTTTCTTTGTATGTGGTCTGTTTAGTCCACATTCTCAGACCATAGAAGGTAACTGGTTTGCTACCATTTGCCTTATTAGCACCATATTATAAAGTATTTATCCTTTTAGAAAAATGACTAGACAGTAAGGTGTCATTTCCAGCTAAAAGAATATCCAGGTTTAATGAATGTTGTTTCATGAAGAAATGTGCTCATGATAGCTTATTTCGGAGTACGTATAGCAGTTTTGTCAAGTAACAGTATTTGTAGTAGTTGCTTTTGAAGAACTTCATTAGATAATAACAAAATTATTCTTCCAACGTCATTTTTGAAACTGTTTTTTCACAAATTCAAAACCAAACTGTACTTAATATATTTATCAACTGCCTTATTTCAACATGTATAAAAATCGGCTTTTCTCTTGTGGAAGCAGTAAGGTTCAGCTTAAACTATAACATAGATAGTATCAATCTAAGTCACATTGGGCTTATTCCTGTTTCAAAACAATAGTATCACCACTGACATGGTGTGGTGCTTTCTGTGACAGGGGCTGATGTCCTTCATCAGAAAAACATAAAACAAAACAGTCAGAAAGCCATTCGTCTTCTATAAGTGATCATACCTCCTTCAGTTACAGCCATGTTTGTAGGACTGTGTTGAGAATTTCTGTTTTGAGGGTGAGCAATGAAAGCAAGAGCCCTGCAAGCCCCTACAATGAGCCTGAGAAAGGTTCTCCAGTCTTTAATCTCTACCTACAGCAATTAATACTCACTCTGCGTGAAGGCATGACAGGGAAGAAGTAAGGGGTTGGTGTCCTTGCCCTCACTCCTACTGTCCAATTCTTACTATCATATTTGGAAGTTGTTGACCTCTACAATATAGAAGAGACCGGTAGACTTCAAAACTCAGTATTCATATCAATTCATATCATATGGAATGAAGGATCATGCTTGCTTTTATCTGTGAACCATGTATTGTGGGTAAACTATGGAAAAATCCTACAGTGGCAGTTGATTTCATCACTATTAAGTCAGTGCTATCAAAGAAAGAAGAAGATAACAAAGTTCATGAGTAGTGCAAAAGGACTATTTGAAAGATGACCTTCCAGAATCTTCTTGTTTGGAGAAGAGCAGGCACCTGTTCTGTCTTTGAAAAGATTGGGTATGTAGGTAAGGGAAGAGAATTCAAAATAATACACAGGGCAGAGGTGGTCAAATAGTCAAATAACTCCATTAGCATTGAATCTTTTCAAAAGCTCAAAATTCTGCTTCTGAAAGATGCCAGACTGATAAGTCTGAATGAATTCTCTGTTGGAGATTCATTTAGAAAGCAAACCTAACTCATTGTAATGTGGTTAGAAAATGCACCAGCCTCTCAAAAGACATAGGAAGCGTGAAAAAGAGAAGAGAGTTGCCTTTCTTTTTTTTGCTTTGCAGCATTGATCTTGGAAGGAAAAGGTGCATTGAACAAACCATGGAGTGCTATTCATATCTTTGGAATATTTCTCAGTGTAACTGTAAATGGCTAAATGTGTTAATGCCATTACCAGCCTTAATTCCTGATCAGTCTATCATCTCTGATTTTTAACCTAATATGATGTCTTTTCCTTCAACATTTATTTTTGAATTATATAGCCCTTTGAATTATGTACTGGTGTAACGAATATACACTAGAAACGTAGAAGCACGAGGTGAGGGTAGCTTTTTAGTACATTCTGTACACCTATTTAAGAAATTAATTCCACGTCTTTCCACATCTTCTGATTAAGTGTTTTGGAAAAAAATATTGTTCAGGCCACTCTCTGTCATTTTACATGCATGCTGAGGCCTTTAACAAACTTGGATTGTGAACGTACTGATGCTTAGCCCTTCAATAAACAGTGTCACAGTAAAAAAATACAGTCATCAAGAATTTTACATTTCAGTCTGTTTTCATAAAACAGCTAGGAAACATTAATCTGAATCACTGCTAGAAAAAAATCTGGTCCAAGTTAAGCTGATGGTTGTTTGGATGCTTCAGCAAATGTCTGAATACTGTGTAGCAAGTTTTTACCTTTCCAATGTATTTCAATCCAGTTACAGGAATGATCATTGTTTTTCTGGAAAAAAAAGTAGGACGGTTATTCTTTTCATAACGTTGATGTTACTATGCCCTTTTTGTGCTCTAGCAAATGCCAGCAAGGAATACAGGGAGTCTCTAAGTGCCCAGAATGTATAAGGCTAGTTAGAAATAAAAGCCAGAGTAAACTGTTTTACTTAAGGATTGGAGACTGTGATAGTTGTAGG
>NW_010516004.1:14011-30247 GCF_000687285.1 Phaethon lepturus
TATTGGTCAGTTAATATGGAAAGCTGTGTGGCAGAGAAAGGTCTGTGATCTTTCAAGCAGGGAATTATCCACCATACTTTAAAATACAAAGAGGAAAGAGTCATTGTGGGATTACTTAGGCTGTGGTCCTCTCAAATGCTAAGTAGTCTCACAAGGAGATTATCTCTGGCAGTATTTCCTGTACAGAAGCCAGGCATCTTCCAGGGTTTAGCTCTTGATCACTCCCACAGAGAAGCAAATCATGAGAGAATAAGGAATAGCCTAGTGGATAGGATGTAAGATAAGGATTCAGTTTTGCAGAAAACCCTGGCCCAATTCCCAGTCTTATTTCTGCCTTGCAGAAATAATTTAATTATTTTATGCTTCTGTTTTCTATTTTAGTACGTACCTACATCCCAGAAACATCAAAAGGTAAATTCTGTTAGCTACTGGAAGGGAATATCTCAGGTACTAAGGTGCCAGGGCTGATGGGAGTCTTTGATAACTAATTAAGGATATGCAGTAGTTGGTCAAGGTGGTCAGGTTGCTGAATGATGATGGTGACAACCATATGCTAATCTCATATCCACTCCTACAATCATCCTCCAAGACCATGGTATACAACTATCCTGAATGGTGTCTGAAAGTGCTAGCAGGTCCTGATGCAGCAGCGTTGATACCATTAAGCTGTTACTATGCTTTTAACTTGTGGAAAATATCAGCCTACCAAACAACTCCTGAGTAGATTTGGGATAACTTGGTTGTCCTGTGGACCACTCCAGGAGGCAATTTGCTTTGTCTTCATCCTCTGGAAACAGGCCATCTCACTGGTGAAGAGGTGGGCTGTGCTGTCCCAGCTAGGGTTGACATCCAGCAGCCATTCTTGACTTCCTTAACTGCATAGCTGTGGTCTTTAAACCAGCACTGGTTGGGACTTTGCCCCCTGAATACTGGTGTTTTCTGACGTGGTGCCGTGCTTTCACATCTCTTTCACAGACATGGATTGTTGCTTTAGCTAAATGAGTTGAAATAATATAAACAAATCTGGATTATCTTAATCCTCCTGACCAAAGTGGCAATGTCCAGCATTTCTGTCTGATGGCATTGGCAGGAACAAAAACTTTCAAGGTTCTCTGCTGGCAGCCTAACCTTTTTGTCTGATTCTTTCCCAAAACTATTGGTCTTATTTCCAGTTACCAAGACTGCCATGTGTAACTGGAAGAGGGGAGAAAGTTGCCAGTACAGGTGATAGAGGTGATCTTACTTCCTTGAGCCAGAATAATGAGAATAACTCTAAATGGGAAGCCAGAGCAGAGACCCAACAACAAATCTGGTCCTTGTTAGTATTACTGATACGTGGTAGTAATTTCCTTGTAATATAGCTCTGAAATACCATTGCAGACTCAAAGTGACTCCAAAACATTTAGCAGTACTTGAAAATAAATGCCAAATATACAATTATTTTCTATATGTTGGCTTCCATGTCACCCCAGACTGCTGTTTTACATACCATAATAAAGACAGGGAAAAAATAGATTAGGCTGAGAAGCTGTATAAGCCTTTACATATTCCATTTCTTTCACTAGCATCTTAAGATATTTTTTTTTCTGTGTGGGCTGATGTAGGTGCCTGCATATGTCTAACCCATTTATAGTGCTTTGTCCTCATACAAATAATCATGAAAGCACATCAAATAATAACAGCAGGGGAATTACTATGCTGCCAAAAGGTTCCCATCAAGGAGCTAGAGTGTAGTCATCATTATAATCGTTTTGAGATGTTGAATGTAGTTAAACCAGCTAGCTCAGCTCCTCTGAAATCTCTGAAGCTTTTCTCCTAAGAGTAAAGGAGATTCCAACTATAAATAAGATCAGTAAAGTGTACCAGAAAAAATCATCCATCTGTGTCACTGCATGCACATATAAATATGTGTATGTGTTTGTATTATGATCAGCTCCACGAGCTTGAAACAGATATTTTTTAAACTTTTAAAATTTTCAATGTTTTCTTTTTTTACTTCAAGGATTTGGCTATTCTTCAAGGTGAAAATGTGGAACATAACAAGAAAGGGACGTCTATTTTAGCCTGTCTCCTTAATTTTCACTGCTCCTCCAAATGCAGTTCTGTGTAGAAATGCTTAATTTAGTACAGGATGTTAAGCATTCCAGGTGATATTTGTAGTTAACTGAATTAGTGTAGCAAATTGTCTTCCTGTTTTATGCCTTATTGCAACCATTTGTAAAACAGGATTATATGATTCTGCCTCAGAGACGTGCAGTGAGACTGAAAATATAATTTTTTCTGCTGTAAAAGAAGGGAAATTACCTAAATCTGCCAAGTGTTATGTGAGTACTGGTGCTAAATTAGTGTATTTTGTCTTTGGCCTCTGATTCCTAGTGTTACTTGCAGCTGCACTTGTCAATCTCTTCATTCTTCTTCTCTTATTTCTTTTTCTTAACTTCTGCATTGAGAAAACTCCGTTTGTGACTCTCATTTTCCAGGAAACTTCCTTTTTCTTTGTTTTACCCTCTGTCTCCGCTTGTTTTCCCCGTTAGCTACCTTTCTTTTTTAAGCTGTGCCTCCAACCTACCCAGATTCCATTCGTTCACACTTCAGGAAGTATTTTGCATCTAAGGCTGTTCCAGTTCTCCAGATCTTCCTTTGACCTTCTGACAACAGTGTTGCAGGCTTACCTCTGGCTGATTTCCTCAGGTCCTCCGCATTTCTTATTCCACACAGATGGGAAGTATGTGTTGGTGAAAAGGAAGTGTCATCCAATATGACAGCTACACTTTAAAAATACCTGAGGTAGATAGCATTTATGCTAAGGCACTGTGAAAATGCACAGAGTTCAGATGCAGTAAGCCTCAAAGAGTGTTATCGATTCTCTGTGCTAAATGGTTTAGTATTTGTATATTAGTCAGCCTGCAGATATAGGGACAAGTCCCCCCGCATTTTTCATACATATTTCTGACATGACCTCCAAGTTCTGTGTGGTCTGTTTAGTGCTTAAAACACATAATGGGAAGAAATACATCGTAAAGAGATGAGCCTGTAATGTCTACACTTCATGGTAATGCATGTGGCGTATCTGTTCCCACCTCTTAGAAGGTGTTTTCGTGAGCCATACATTTCACAGAATATACCACAGAGTGCTTACTGTGGAATATTATGATAAGGCATTAAGCAGCCATTGTAGAAATAAATGTAAGTGTAAGTGTACAGTGTCTCATCCTTAATTTTTATGTTATCAACACTTCTGACAATTTATAAAAGTGTTATAGTTACAAATATGTATTATAATTCCACTATAGTGAAACTGAACTTCTTCCAGAAATGTAAATCGTTGATTTGCTGGAGTCACAAAGGTATGTAAATTACCTGCTCCCAGGGTGATGGCCATAGTTCTGAAATCACGATGAAAACAAAAATAACAAAGGTGTTGGAAGGTAAATTATTTTGTTCTGCATCCACCTTGTTTTACTACTGTTTTTATAGCATGTTGTCATGTACATCTAAAAGAGGAGAATGAGAAAAACAAGAACAAACCCTTTGATTTTATAACTCTGCAAATCCTTACTCAGCTTAGTGACCCTCATCCCTGAGTGATGAAGAAGCCTGACTTGCAACAGGATTTTCAAGATCATATTCTTGCATTGACATGAAAGGCACTCATTATTTTGATTTGCCTTTTGTTCACTGGGCACAGGGAGGGTTTGCACCAGTCACCTTCAAGCATCTAACATCATACACCCGAGTTAGGACCCTAATGGCCCTTAAATACTACCTTATTTAGGAAAGATAAAAGATGGAGGCACATTCAGACTGTGATTCAGAGCTGCACAGCACTGATTAGCCCTTTGGAGGTGACCAACCCTCTGCAGTCATATTTCAGGTAGCCCAGAGTGAGTGAGGTTCCTGGCTTTGGTGTCTCAGGCAGGTGGTTAAGTTGGGTTATGTGAATCACCTCTTTGTGTCTGCTCCTGCCTTCCCTGGAATCATTAGGAATCCTTTTGTTCATTTGAACACCAGTGAAATGAGCTCTCTCTCTCTCTTCTATCCAGTCCATAAGCAGAATTTAAGATATACCTTGAATTTCATGACCTATTTTTTTCTGCAATTCAAATTAGCCTCTTTTTAAACCTCAGCACTTTCAGCTACTGCTGCAGAAATGACAGTGTTTCTTTTTTCAAAAGTCATTAGTAATGTTTTGAAACACTCCGTTTACAAAAGCTTTCCTCTTACCCATTAAAACAAATGAATGACTTATCAGATTTCAGAATACTTGTAAGGTGAGCTTTACAGATCCCATTAAATGTTAAAAGCTGATTGCAAGAACAGTGTGCCTGTCTTCAAGCATTCAGCTCACAGTGTGCTTTCCCCAGATCTTCAGATTTGTGAGCTACACAACAAAACACAGAAAAAGGATTATCCTAATTTGAAATAGGTCAGTTTAAAGGTGAAATCCTAGACTGGTTAACTCTCTGGTGTTCCCAACAAGGTTCAGGGAGGTTGAGAATATAATATGGGAAAAAATGGACTGAAGTACAGAAAAGATTAAGTGAGCAAACTGTACAATCATGACCCCTGTATATAATAAAAACGTTTTCTGGGCAAAATTAAGACTCCTGTTAGATGTACATGTACAGATTGACTGCAGATATATACAGCAGTGTAATTTTTGTCCACTCTGACTTTTCTACTGCTTGATTAAAAGACTAGACATTTCCCCTTGAGATTCACTCCTCTGCCTAATGTGCTGTAATTGCAACAGAGTGCTTGGAACAGCAGCAATGAACACTATTCTGTAATAAATTTAGGTCACTGCAGAGTTCATCATGTAGTCCATGGCAACAGAAGATAAAGCACTGGTTAGTTCATCTCTAGCTTTTAGCTGCAGTGTCACTGATTCTCCTGTCTAATGATATTAATAGAACTAAATGTAAGCAAATTGTCCAAGTCCCAAGGTCTCTTCCTTCCTACTGTGTATGTAATATTTCAGCAAGAGAAAACATAATGTAGCAGCACTGTAACAGAAACGTGAACCAGAAGAATTCTTAGCCAAGAAAAAGACAATCACATTTTACCTTGGAGCATTCCTTTCCTATTACCATATAATCCCTCAGATCAGTATTTTTGCAATCCTTTTGTTTTTACAAACTCCTACACTTACTTCCTATTTCTCTGGTGAAAAGCAGACAGAAATTGTGCAAGACTTTCAGAAGTGTTGATTGCAATTGCTAAGTATTTGGGATGAGTTTGGGGAGCACTTTGCTCTAAGAAGATGTTTTTTTCTGTCTGCTTATTTACTTGACCTTGCGCTTGAGAATATTTTATTCATTGCGCTTGCTTGCAAAGTGGCCATTCAGATTAAATATTAGCTGCAGGCCATTTGTGGTTTTTTCACTTCAAGGTTTTTAAATTTTATTGCTTCACCATCTGATATATTCAAACACAGCTAAATGCCTATTTTTGTTCTCATGCTACATTAGGAGTATCAGTAGGCTTGAAATACTACACCGTAAAACTGTGAACAACTAACTTTGTCTTCATTTGGTTATGTACTTTAATCTTCTGCTGTTGCTGCTGCTGCTGTTTGTTGCTTATGATATCTCCCATGAAAGGATTGAGAGAAAAGTTTAAAGTGTTGAAGAATAAACATAATGCAGTGGGATCTGAAAAAGAGCCAGGAGTGGGGGTATGGTTTGAGTTTAACTTTAACATATATTATACTTAGAACTAGGAACAATGAACTGCAGTGGACTGCGGAAGTTGGACACACTTTTTTTAGCTTTGAATATCTTCACCTTAAGAATCTCAAATATTTTTGAAGAATTTAATAATAGTTGTACAAAATGCTATGCAAACCTCTTGTAGTTGTGAATGCCAAGAACAACGGCAAAAAGGGCATCTTACAAGAATAAGGAAAGCAGAAAGATGCGAGCAAATTGTCTGTCAAAATAAGGGTATCTAGTTGCGTCTGTCTTAGGAATTTGATTTGTGGCAAAACCAAAGTACTGAGTCTGCATGGTTAGGGTGGATATTTTGAAGGGAATCTAGGGAAGCTAAAAGTTACTCACCCATAACATACATGGTCTTAGGCATTCATGATAACATCTGGAATTTCCTTGTAAAACTCTTCTCATGTAACTTCCTAAGATGGAGCTTTTTTAATACGTAAGTTGATTTTTGTTTGAGCATCTTATTTGACACCTCAAAGAGGCAGTCCAGTCCATTACTTGTGTGGTATTATACAATCGATGGCCCACTTGACTAAGATTTTCTCTGCAGGTTTCTCTAATTATTCTTCAGTTTTCAGATTTTTTTTTGTTTATAGCAGAGCACTTCTGACACATATGAACCCTAATATTCATTACATGTCAACTGTCTTTAGTGAAGTCAGTGAAGCTGCAAGAATTTGTATCAACTAATGAGCTGATCCACATTTTACACAGTTCTTGCTTATGGAAAAGGTTAAGGTTTTTAAGACACTAGAAAGACCCATAGACTTCATACTCTGTGAAGTATTTATTTTGGGGTGTGTATGGAAAAAGATACTGATGAAAGAGAAATAACAAAAGAAATTACAGTTCTGCTTATACATTATTGAAATTATTTATATGGTGCAGAAAAGAGAGACAAAGGGAAATTTCAAAGACTTCTCAAACCTCTAGATTTTCAGACTCTTTCACGAAATATAGCTCTGACCTGAATCTGCAGGCATATGATTCAAGTAACTCCTATTTAAAACAATACTGAACTGATTATGGCTCCTGAGTTTCCTGAGTTTAATTCCAGTTCCGTGGTGTGTCAATAACTTTGAGTGAAGCTGGTGAAAGGTACTAAGATCTTGCTGAGATAGTCTCAGATCACAGGCTTTCCATGTCATGTTTTTGTTTTCCACTTTCAAGCGTACAGACTAACTGCTTTAGTATGGCTTTTCCATCCTTACCTTATATGCTTCCCTTATCTTTCTACAACATTTATGATAAGATCTTTCTTTCAGGACTGATTTCCCTTGCACTCCAGCTGTGCTTACAGTTCTGTTCTTAGAGTCCCTCTTTCCAGATGTCTCTGCTGTCAATTTATTCCTCTTTTCACTCACTCAGTTTTTTCCCCAAGTAAGGATATTGTTACAGACCTCCAGATTTGTCTTTAGATAATTCTGTCCCCAGCAGTCATGATCATTTCATTCTTGTTTTTAGTGTGAGATTAAAAAACAGAACAGGACTTTCTTGTTTCAACTGTAGTTGTATTGCTAAATGTTCATTATTTTCCGGAGTGTCTTCAATCTGCTGGAATTTGTTTCTCACATCAAGCAAGCAGCTCTAACGTGAGATGAGAAGGCCCTGCTGATCATCTGCAGGTTTCTAACTTAAATGTCAGACTGAATTTTTAAGATACTTGAAGACAATCATCAAAAGAGTTTATAATTCAAGATCTTAAAATAGACGTCGTTTCAGGATAGGCATTTTAATAACTTTATAGGGATAAATATTTTTAGTGAAAATTTTGCTTTCTGATGCAAGGCATTCAGCAACTCATAAATTGGAGACAGACTCAAATACAATGAAGTCTTCATAAGGTCCTACTACTAGAATATAAAAGATTAAAGATAAACTTTGGAATTTAATATCCCAGTGCCTTATCCACTATCATGACAGAATGAAAAGAGATTACTGTTGGACAAACAGTACTGGAAGAAGAGTAAGTTTGTGACATTATCCTAACTGAAAAAAAGTAATTGATTTTTGATAGATGTTTTATTGCTGATGGAAGTTATGATTTTATGAAGGAAAGAAAACTTCACTTAAGACAGGCCGCCTTGCAGAAAGTCATCTGGGTATTTCATCTAGCCTTTTAGAAGTTTTACAGAGTTACACATATTTTGCTGGTTTAAATTTAAAAGGGATTCAAGCCTTCTAGAACAAGGAAGAAAAGCTTACTTACCATATTCTTCTGTGCCACAGCAGAAAGTTTCTGAAGTCTTTTGGTCTTATATATCTGAGATATTTCTGGAAACCTGAGAGGAAATTGCTACCTAGAGACAGCCTGTTGTTACTCTGTTTAGAAACCCTGAAGATGGCCAGAATCATGCTTTCCAAACTAGCTGTCTAAAGGATGACAAGGTTACACAAAAGTTCTCACCAAACTGTGGGAAATGGGGAAAAAATTAAATACTTGATGGCCAAGTGCTTCTTAGGAACCTGCAGAGATTTCAAAATTTTCATAGATGCTGGGATTATCTGGAATAACCGATTTGAAGAGTAATAGAGTTTTTCTAATTCTACATTCTATTTCATTTCTTTTTCCCAACATAGTGTGACCACCATTAAAGTAAAAATGTTCATCAATATTCACTGAACAGAAGGGCCTGAGTTACTAAGCGTTTATTTTATGCTTACTGTAAGATTAATTTTGATTTTCAGAGAATACCAAATCTGAATGGATAGTAAATGTTATTAGCATACTGTCATATAACATATTGTTATTTTTAAATAGCAGTTGGATAAATAACTGAAATAATATAAAAGAAAATTTGGTTACTCTTAACATGTCCTGACCATATCTGTTGCATTCTCTCACCTGGGCATATCACACCCTAAGTAATAAATACCAAGAGCTGTCCTGTGGCAAATAGTCTGATCATCACTGGGAACTGGTAGAAAGTTCATGGTTTAACCTGCCTTTAGAATAATGTTGAGCTTGGGAAGTAGTAGCATCCATAAACTGGTAAGAAAGTCTGTCTCTTCTAGCATTTCTCACAGGGTTTTCATCAACACATGCTTTTGTTTCTCTCAGTATTTTATCACTGCTTTCTCTTTTGACCTGTTTACCCTTCTGAGCAACCAACATATGCTCAGGATTAAAACCTGAGGCTTAGTACCAAATTTAGAAGAAAGAAAACAAGTGGATCTGAAGTTCATACCTGTTAGGCAAAAAATACAGGGACTGTTAGTGACAGAAGTGGATGTCTGTCTCACGTCCCTTGTGGGAACAGAAAATGGCTTATTTGTTGGCTATACACTGTAAACTGATAGACTTGATCTCTGAGATCAGTCAGTAAAAGCTTCTACTTATCTACAAATCCTAGGTTCAAACCCCATTGCCAAATAATTGCTCGTAATTTTTCTGACAAATGTAGACAAATCATGATTGACACATCTCTCCATACCTCTTTCTCTCTTTCTCCTGCCCTGCATAATTACCAACCAGGCTAAACATTACCTGCAGGTAGGGAAGAGAATTTACTATCAATATTTTGATGATCCATTAATGCAGGTCCTATCTGATTGAGTTTTCTGCTTGTTCACTTGGAATGTAACACTCTGTGACCTTGAAATATGAGCATTAAAGACAGGATACCTTATCTTGCTGCATGTCACTGTCACCAAATAAAGCTTCTATTACGGGTGTTTTGAAATGAGCTGGTGGTGAAAAGAGAACCTCTACTGTTAAACTTACCTTAACACAAAGTCTGTGTTATTTATTTACGATGTTACATGAATCATCTGCACTTTCTGTGATAAGCCCAGAGCTGTGTGTCTTTCATTTCAGCTGACATTTTGCTGCCATTTGCCAGGCTAAGTAACTACCATTCAATCACTCCAAGCTGATGCACGGTCATTGTTTTGCACAAAATGGATATTTAGTTCAGCTGAAAGACCTTTTTGAAGAATATAATTTGAGAAAGTAAATTTTTGCTCATATGTGAGAAATCAAGTAGGTCTGTACCAAATACACTTTTTGAGACAGCTAAAAAGTCTGCAGAGAATTTGACAAACTATTTTACCTCTGTGCAGAAAGTAAAAAAAATATTATTTTTGAGCAAAAAAGATTTCTCAGGGTACTAAAAGGCTATTATTTGGAATTACATATTCTTAGACTCGACGGATAAGATGTTTGAAAGCTATGTGGTTGTAAAGACAAAGAGCTGTCAGTTACATACTTTTGAATGTGTTGAAAAGGATCTAATAAAATGACATTTTTCTCTACCTTGTATTCATGTTTTTTTTTTTTCCAGAGATTTGATTTGGAATCACAAGGCCAATTCGTGATAAACCTACTGCATTACATGCTTTTTTAACTTGTTTGATCATGCCCTAAAATGAGAATCACCGGGTATGTTGTGCATAGAAGTAATTGAGCATTTTTGTCTCTCCAACTGTAAGAGGCAGAAAATTGAGCACAATTCAAGAATAAGAAGTTTTGCCTGCAGTTGTTTAGCTGCTGAGAAAATTTGCTGACAGGTTTGCTTGGATGTTTATACTCCTATTTGAGCCAAAAAATAAATAATAATAATAAAGCAAGACATACAAAAATGGACTGTAATTGTCCACAACTGACAGCTACTGCTAGTTATAGATTTAGAGACTGCTCGTTAATAATTTATGAGCTTCTTACGCAGTACACTCTGTGACTTTCATTTTCTTGTTCATGGAGCATATCAAATGCAAGGTGTTACTTGTAGGTCTGGACAGATTTTTCCTCTTTTTTTCTTTTCCAATTATTCATTAAATACCTGATGTGTTATGCAGAACTGAGATGGGGAAACAAATAATTCTAGCCTGGGAGAATGCCATCATGGCATTCATCATCACTTTGTGACATTTGCTGTCCCTTTATTAAACTGCCTGGCATTTCATGAAACCATGCCCAGACTAATTGTACTTTCGTAAACTGTTGTTTTCCCATATTAAATGATGTGATAGTGTTTTCCATGCAGGAATGTCAACATGTTTAACAACCTCTAACCCCTAAAGCTTTCAAACCCGTCATGATGTAGAGTAAAAAGTCTCTTGCCTGTCCCCAACTTAGTCTGAGACACAGTTTTTAATGGCAAGACTATGGACATCCTATTCAGTTGAAACTGATATTGAATAGAGTTAGGATTGCTTCAGTCTAATGGTCTACTTTCAACCCCCCACCCCCAAACATCATGCCTTTTCCTACACAGATTTCTCCCCTTTCTCCTCCAGTTGGTAGTCTTCAGTAAATGTAAATTTGCAAAGGTGGATTCAATAGTGCCTTTGCCTGACATCACATTTATTTTCACCTCCCTGCAGGAGGTTTTCTGTTATTCAGCTCCAGTGTTACAGTTCGCTGCATCCCCTTGCAGAAAGCCAGCGTAGGTAGATTTTTACAGCAGCGTTATGCAGGGGAGTGTTTGGGATAAGGTCCCTGTAGCAAGGGAGAGGCAGAGAACAGCAACCCCGTGGTGGACCTGCAATGCTCATGAGATCCTCAGGTTGATCTGCCACCTCCTCTCCTGCTCTCTTGCAGGAGACATGACCCAGAGAACCAACGAGCGGTGGGTAAAGCAGCCCCAAGCTCACCAGTCCCTAGCCCCATGTGCAAGTTGAAGGAGGGCTGTGCACATCCCAGCTCTCTGGCCGTGATGCAGCCTGTCTGCTTCCCAGCACCTCCTCTTCCATTTTTGTCTGGTCTGCCAGGACTCCCCAGAGGCCTGGTTTTCACTTTGGTTTATTAAAATCACTTTCCTAGAAGCATTTCTATGAAAAAATGCACATTAGGCCCTTCCTGTTAGGAAAAGGTTTACAATATTTCTTCTTATCCTAGAATTTAGATTGAAATTTCAAGATGTTAATTCCTTGGGAAAGGAACAGATTATGGATGTAAACACCAATCTGTGGTGGAAATGTTAGTCATTTGTTAGTCATATAAAAAAGAAACGTGAGGCAAACAATCTTACAGAGTTGCTATCTTGTCAAAAATAATTGGCTCATTAATCTTAACTGTATTAATTTAGTTGTATTATGAAGGTCAAGTACAAGAGGATCCTTTTGGGTTATCATCAAGTTAAACACAGCTCTATGTATTTACCAGAGTTTCTTGCTCTATAAAAAATAAAATTTCAATAACATCTTCAGCAATTAATTAGGGAGAATAACTAAGGATATAGTGAGCAATACGGAGTAAATGAAGAGAATACATAGCTGCAGAAGAAACAAACAGTACCAACACACTCCTTGTGTACATCCCTAACATTAGTTTCCTGAGAAAATAAAGCTTGTTTATAGAATAATATTATCAGATTAACTTATATTTACAGATCTATCTCTGATGTCTATATGAATATCATCTGAGAAAAGGAAATCAAGCAAAATCACAGATGAATTTTGGAATAAATAAAGTTTTGGCTGGTTTATTGGTATCTGGGCAGTTACCTCACACACAAACGAACACCACATACACACCCCACACACACACACCCATACACACATATCCCCACATGCCCTATTGGATTTGCTGGACAAGACACAATACACGAATTTCCTGTGTTCCTAGCTAATTTTCCATGGTGTAGTTTCCAGAACTGCAGTTTGGGGATTCCTGTAATTTGTAAAAATATGGAAAAACTGACTTAAGTAAGCAATCTTAGTATTTCCCTTAGTATTTGTTCTCCCTTGCCTTACAGGCAGTGAGTATCCTGGACTGCAGGTTAACCACTGAGTGAGAGTGCGCTTGAGGAAATGCAGAACATTAACATGTGTCTCCAAAGCCATTAACTCTCAGTCAAACTTCACACAATGTGTAGACATTGCTCTGACTTCACAAAATAGCAAGGTAAAGAACTTGTAAGAAGTTTCAACACAGTAAAGGGAAGTGGGTGATATAACAGCTGCTCAGAGGAAAAAGAGTAGGCAACCAGCACTGAACTTCATAGATCTAATAATTTCAATTCCCCTTTGTAAAAATTGAATTTTAGGTAGTTGGTTACAGTTTTATCTGCTTACAGACTCTACTGTTTACTCCAAGTCCATGGTGCAGCATTTTGGGTTATATGGTTTTAAATTTTCTTGTTGTACTCTGTCCCTTGTTGCGGCTCAGATAGAGCTAATTTTCTTCCTAGTAGCTGGTACAGTGCTGTGTTTTGGATTTAGTATGAGAATAGTGTTGAAAACACGCTGATGTTTTAGTGGTTGTTAAGTAGCATTTATACTAAGACAAGGAGTTTTCAGCTCCCCAGTGAGGAGGTGCACAAGAAGCTGGGGGGGGACACAGCCAGGACAGCTGACCCAAACTGGCCAAAGGGATATTTCATACCATATAATAGCATGTTCAATATATAAACCTGGGGGGAGGTGGCAGAGCTGGGGGTGACCATGGCTCGGGAACTGGCTGGGCATCAGTAAAGCAGGTGGTAAGCAATTATATGATGCATCACTTATTTTGTATATCATCATCATCATTATTATCATTATTATAATTTTCTCTTCCCTTGCTATCCTATTAAACTGTCTTTATCTCAACCCATGAATTTTACCTTTTCTTTTCGATTGTCCTCCCCCTCCCACTGGGGAGTGGGGAGAAGTGAGCAAGGGTCTGCGTGGGGTTTAGTTACTGTCTGACGTTAAACCACAACATGCTATTTTTAACCACATGATTTTAGACATTCTGAATATTTTAGTAACCTTTTCTTGCCTTTCATAAGCAAGTAGTCAATTCTTTAAAAAGGAATTGTCTAGGATAGATATTTGTTTGCTCTTGAGATTCATTTAATTAAAGCAAATAACATACACCTATTACATGTATCCTTGTTTCAAGACTGTTTTCCCTTGCTGCCATCAAAATTTGTGATTTCACCTGATGGTTCAGAAATCTAAGTCCATCACATGCAGTTTCAGAAATGCCAGTCCACCTGGACCTTTATTCTAGCACATTGGGCTTGTACAGTTTCCTGAACTTAATTCTCTTTTTGCTTTCAACAGCAATTTACACCATATACTTATAGGTTAGAGTGAACCCTACTAGCTTCCACTTTCTTCAGATAACACAGGCCAGTAGAGACAACCAGGCGTTGTCACGCAGGAACAGAATGATGGGCAAAATGCAGAACTAAGGGTGTAGCTGGGTCATGAAATGATACCTGTTTAAGTGTGACTGTGCCTGCATTTCACTGCATTGAGTTGCCACTATACAGGCAGTGCCACGGAGCTGTAAAACTCAACTACCAATCCATTTGCATACCAATCCATGAGCATATTGGTCTTACTGAAACTATTCCTTAAAGGTGACTGACACTTGAAAAACATTTCTGAAGTGCCTCTAGTGGTTTTGTGATCTATATGTGGTTAAAGGAGATGTATACCTGGACTGCACAATGTGCTGTTGTGTAGAAACACCTTAAGTATTCTAAAACTGGTGTCCTCTTGCACCTATAAATTGGAAGAAATTGTCCATAATAATCTGTACAGACTCTCCTCTTACACCTTTCTAAAAAATATTTCACCTTGCCAGTTTTTAGATTATTGCTTATTATGCAACTTAATCCCAATTATTTTTTCATTAGTTTTCTTTGACAAGTTTTTGAAACTTAACTTTTTGGCATATCTAGCTACCCAGATGCTGCAAGCTATCACCTTCATCACTTCATATCTATTTCATACTTTTCTAAATCATGACAATCAAACCTATCCAGCTAAACATGTGTGTGGAGAGCTCTTAAGAAGAGCCTATTAGAATTAAAGTACAATGTGACTCAAGCTCATGGCTAGAAGGTGAAATTTGTAAAGCCACTTTGTCCAGTCAGTAGGTGCTGTCCTCTTTGTCTTTTTCTTCTTAAGCCAAATAAATCTCTACTCACACACGTGTCCTTGGTACAAATGGTTAATCTATAGGATTTGTCTAACTAATGTTAAGGGATCTTTCCCTTACTCACAGCAGTAGAGGCCTGGGAGAGTTCAAAAGTTCTTTAAAGCTATGTTTCCTTCCTCTTAACATGTTGGTGGCAATTTCTGAAACATGAATTTTCTTTCCTCTTGCGAATCTGGAATGCTGCAGGGTAAAAAAGGAGAGACTTTTCCATTTCCTCCCATTGCAGCTTTCCTTCTGGTTTTCTTACCATCCAATAAGACAAAGCCTATCCTTTTTCTGGAAGTGACTCTTGAATGCAGTTTGGGAAGTGAGTTCATAACAGTGCAGTGTCTGCCTTGTCACGCTCTAGATTTAACTTTTCTACTCCTTGGATGCCAGGGGAACATATGTTCTGAATAAGCATGACAACACAAAATTAATCCCATTTCTACAGCTTTACTCAGTTTTTACAATTTAGTATTCTGAAATGACGGATGTACTGTCACCTGGAACATGTGCTCTCTTTAAGCAAAATGCTGGTGCAAAGTGTCCTATTGGGAGTGGTAATAAGACTTGTAGCCTTTACATCATCTGTTTCTTAACTTAGAGTTGTGGTTTTGCCGTGCAGTCAGTATAATTCTTTTTTATGTGGAATTTAGAGGAGCTGTGTGAATGTTGTAGTCAATGGTCCTTATTAAGTTAGTAGATTAACTTGGAATAGAATAAGAGTATAAAATAATTACAGGAGTAAAAATTTACAGAAAGGAACATTAGATGTTGCACAGCCTCATTTTTTTTACATCTAGCAAAACTATCTTCAGCTTTCAAATGAGTGCTTTAATTCGGAATTCTTGCTGCATATTTTGCCATTCTACTTAGGCAGTTTTTCATAATTGCTAACCTTGCAGGAATTTATAATCGTTCATAGATTACTGAAAAACAGACATTTTTGAAAATTATGTCTCATCTAGATAACCATAGAGATATAGTTACATAGGTAACTCCTATACTGATACAGGGACTTAGATACATTGAAAAATTTCCATCACAGCGCTTTGAGGTTTTCTTCTCTTACACTGCTTCATATGCGGATAGAGCTTGTGCACCCTTCCATCCACTGTGCACTGGGTGAGACCAGTATAAAATCAAGCTGGAAAAAAAATGTAATATGTTACAACTAGGCTTCATTCCCTATAAAATTTATGACAAAGGGTTTTGCATGTAAAGGAAAATTAGCACGGTGTCTTTCTGTTAGATCTGTTAAAGGACAATAGTAAAAGGTATTTCTGCCAGTGTTATTTCACAGCTTGTATTTGCTGGAAAATGTTATTTTATTAGCATTTGTTTCCTCAGTCTGTGACACTATGTGGTGGGTTGACCCTGGCTGGAGGCCAGGTGCCCACCAAAGCCGCTCTTATCACACCTTTCCTCAGCTGGACAGGGGAAAGAAAACATAGCGAAGGGCTCGTGCGTTGAGATAAGGACAGGGAGAGATCATTCAGCAGTTACCCTCATGGGCAAAACAGGCTCGACTTGGGGAAAATGGATTTAATTTATTACCAGTCAGTATAGGATAATAAGAAAATGAAAACTAAACCATAAAACACCTTCCCCCCACCTCTCCCTGTTTCCTGGGCTCAACTTCACTCCCAATTTCTC
>NW_010516005.1:0-375 GCF_000687285.1 Phaethon lepturus
CTTTCAGGGACCTCCCGCGTTCAGGGCCTGACTCCTTCCCTCCAGGCACGGCAGATCGTGGGGGAATCTCCTTCGTGCCTTATTGCGAGCCGTTATTTTCCTCCCCCAGCAGCATCTCATCTCGGGATGTGTTTTGCTAGTGAGCCCGGCATTGCAAAACCTCCATCCCATAAACCTTTCCCCTTCAAGCAAATAAATAAAGCCCTGAAAACTGGTGTCGCTCGGCTTCCCCACGCCGTCCCCAGCCCACATGTCGCACGGTGCAGCCCGCGGATGGGAACACGGGGAGCAACTGCCTAATTCATCTCCAACCTCTAGCTGGTCTCCCGAGAAAACAAACAGATCCCCGGTGAAAAACAAGTCGGGCTTTGAAAT
>NW_010516006.1:0-289 GCF_000687285.1 Phaethon lepturus
TCAACTTTGCATTATCAAACTTCCTTGGCTCTTTCTATTGGAAACTTTTACAATTCCCTGCTTGGCTGGAAAAGATGACTGCAGCAAACCCAAATTAGGAATAAATTATACAACAACTTTACATTTTTCTTACAAAGGCATCAACTTTGCATTATCAAACTTCCTTGGCTCTTTCTATTGGAAACTTTTACAATTCCCTGCTTGGCTGGAAAAGATGACTGCAGCAAACCCAAATTAGGAATAAATTATACAACAACTTTACATTTTTCTTACAAAGGCAAACTGTGTG
>NW_010516006.1:307-517 GCF_000687285.1 Phaethon lepturus
TCCCTCTCCCCCCCGCAAGGGGTGAGGGCTGCAAAATGCCAGGAGATGCAGCTGCAACGTCGGATCCAAACGTTTAAAAGACGCTCCAAAAGCCGCATCTGTGCGGCCAGTCGCTGACATATGTGCATCTCTTTTCACAGTGAATGGCCACGGCAACTCCTCCTTAAACATCTCAGCCTGGTCTTGCAGGGACTGTTGCATTCCCACAGC
>NW_010516007.1:0-2311 GCF_000687285.1 Phaethon lepturus
CTGCAGGAGGAGGACCAGAAGAACCCCCGGGAGATCATGGACCCCCGGGAGGCGGCTCAGGCCATCTTCGCCTCCATGGCCCGGGCCATGCAGAAGTACCTGCGCACCACCAAGCAGCAGCCCTACCACACCATGGAGAGCATCCTGCAGCACCTCGAGTTCTGCATCACCCACGACATGACGCCCAAGGTGCGTGGCGAGGTGGGATGGGTCCACACGTTTGCCCAAGGCCTTGGTCCAGAGCGTGAGGACTTGGGTGGGGTTTTTTTTCCCCCGCCATGGGAGAGCATCCCCCCGAGAGGACAAGGGCTTGGGGGATGGAGCCAGAAAAGCGGGTGTAACCCCGAGGGAGCAACGCGCGGCGATGGGAACCAGCTGCGTGGGGATGTTTTTCCTGCAGGACCTGCCGAGCAGCTTGAGGCTGCAAAAAAAAAAAAAAAAAAATAGGCTGAGCCATAGGAAGGTAAAGTTCACATGTCCTTTCCCTCCTCCAAGGCGTTCCTTGAGCGGTACCTGACGGCCGGCCCCACCATCCAGTACCACAAGGACCGCTGGCAGGTCAAGCAGGGGACGCTGGTGGACGAGGGGCCGGTGTCACAAGGTGAAAGATGGGGTGGTCTTCGTGCTGAAGCGCCAGGACTTCAGCCTCGTGGTGAGCACCAAGAAGATCCCTTTCTTCAAGCTCTCGGAGGAGTTTGTGGACCCCAAGTCGCACAAGTTCGTCATGAGGCTGCAGTCGGAGACCTCCGTGTGAGCTGAAGAGGGATGGAGAGGAGCTGGGGGGGAGACCCTCTCCCGACCCCTTCGTCTCGTCCTCCCCATCTCCACCGGGGCTCGGGGAGGCCACGGCTCGAGGGCAGAACTGCGGCAGGCGCCGGGAAGCAGCACCCGTGCCCAGCTCCATCACCTGTGACCACTCGCCCTCCGCCTCGGCTTGGCCCCCGTTGGGGTGGGCTGAGCCCCTTCTCCTCCTCTTCCTCCTCCTCCTCCCCGAAACCCAGGTCCGTGTAGCATCCCCCCAGAAGGCACAGCCGTGGAGGACAGCGGCACGGCCAGGAAGGAGACGGCGTTCTGGTGCCATCACTCAAGGGCTAACTCTACGTGTTCTTCACCAGCGTCTTCGAGCACCATCAGGTCCCAAGGACCTTCTGCGCTTGCCCGTTTTCTACCTGGCAACTGTCCTGGCTCTGACCGTAAACCACCGCCCGCCGTCTGGGGCTGGTTTTTAATCCTAGAGATTGGTTTTTTTTGGGGAGTATTTTGCAAACACCTCCGCGATCTGTGGCTGCTATTAAAACCTCCCCCCGCATCCGAGACACCGGAGCGGTGATGCTCCTGGCTGTAGGAACGTCCTCCTCGCCTCTCTGCTGATGGTTTCTGTGCTCAGCTCTTCACAAAAGCAAGTGAAAAATCTGGTTTTTAAGAGAAGCAGAAGGGTTTTGTTAAGTGGTTTCCCTGCTCCTGAGGTGACCCGTGTCCCTGGTCCCAGCAGCAAGACACCGGAGCGGTGATGCTCCTGGCTGTAGGAACGTCCTCCTCGCCTCTCTGCTGATGGTTTCTGTGCTCAGCTCTTCACAAAAGCAAGTGAAAAATCTGGTTTTTAAGAGAAGCAGAAGGGTTTTGTTAAGTGGTTTCCCTGCTCCTGAGGTGACCCGTGTCCCTGGTCCCAGCAGCAAGCTTAAAATGTCTCTCGGGGCCCAATCCTGGACCCGGAGCCAGCAGGGTGAATGAAACGAGGGGTTCCTGGCGAGGATGATGAGGGCTGGTGGCTCAGTGAGGTCCTTAATTAATGGCCCGTGGTGGCAAGGGGGCCCGTGGTGGTCCCCTGAGCAGGGGCTGGCTCACCGTCGGGGATGCCAAAGTTTTTTGCCTTCCCTTGGTTTTGTCAAGGTCGCAGATACCTCGTTGGATTTATTTTAGTTATTTTTTTAATTTCCTCACCCTCCAGATCCTGTTGTCCGGCCACGCCGTGCCTGGTCGGAGGTCTCCCGGGGTCCCGGGAAGGGGTTGTGGCTGGGCAGGGTGGGATTGGTTTGGTCATGGGAGCTGCCAGATTTTATCCCGGGGAGGCGCGCAGTTGGATTTGATTTTGGTTGATTTTGTCCTAAGCACTAAACGGGGGTGAGGTCAGGGCTGGTGGGGGGAACGAAGCCGCTCGGGCTGCGGCGCGCTGGCCACGTGTGCCACCCCAGAGGGGCTGGGGGCTTCCCCAGTAAGTACCAGTAGCAACATTAATTGCTGGAGGGGTCCTGGGGGCCCGTCCCCGTCCGGGCACCGCGCTGCTCAGGGCTGGCTTTCCCAATTTCCAGGA
>NW_010516007.1:2434-3001 GCF_000687285.1 Phaethon lepturus
CCCCCCCGCCCCGGTCCTCCCCCTGCTCCATCAGTGCTGCTGGGAGCCCGTTTTGGGGTGTTTTACTGCAAAAAGGACTTCAGTGAGTGCGAGCGGATGGGTCAGCCAGGGAGGGGGGATTTTCCACTTGGAGTTTAAGAAGAATAAACCTTTTTTCATTCATTTTTGGTTTCGTTTTTGGTTGGTTTTTTTCCCGCAGAGCCGAGACCTTGTGCATGCGTGTAGAAAATTGTAAAATGTAAAATCGTTTTTTAATATATAAAAAGCTTGTTTTTACAGTTTGCAGTGGATCGAAGCATTACGGCAGGGGTAGGGAGTTTTGCTGGTTGGTTGGTTTTGGTTGGTTTTTTTTTTTTTCATAGAGGAACTAAAATTGTACAAATTTTTTTTTTTTTTTATAAAATAAACCCGTTTTCCCTTTTTTTTTTTTTTCTTTTCCCCTCCTTGGTCTTCCTACACCCGGTGCTTTGGGGTGAGGCAGCGGTTTTAGGTCCCGGCTCTGCTCCTGCCTGTACCCTGCCCAGTGCGGGCAGCTCCGAGGAGATGCTGCAGGGGAAGGGTGGGGGG
>NW_010516008.1:0-2173 GCF_000687285.1 Phaethon lepturus
CCTGGCCTCCAGCCTGGGCCAGCCCACCGCGGCGGTACCTTGGCAGCAGGCTATAGCTAAATGCCAGAACCATGGACTGCACTGCAAAATGGGCGTGGGCAGAACAAGGAGCCTGTGCTGGTAAGCGAGAGCCTCCCTGGGCAAGTATTCACGTCTCGGGAGAAGGACTTAGAGCTGGTGCTGCAGAAACAGGCAAATGGTCGGGGAACACCACGGCTGGCTCCGCGGCGTGCTCTCCAGGTGGGGGCGGGAAAGGCAGTTCCAGGAGCAATTCCAGGCCAGGAAAGTAGTTGTTCAGGTTATTTGCAATTAACACCAGGCAGAATGTAGCTCCTCCAAAGTGCCGTGCAAATCTGACTGGCCCTTCACGCCGCGGAGGCGCAGGGTGGTTTCCAGCCACGCACGCGGGGGCCGCTGGCTCAGCGCTTGGCTTTGCTCACAGGGGTCGAAGAATGGTGCAGAGCCCTTTTTGGGGGCTGAGTGCCTGGAAAGCCTGCCGGAGCTGCCGAGGGCTGTGCATGTGGATGTGTGAGTGCACGCATCCCTCTCCTGTGCTCTCTCCCCCACCATCCCTCCCCAGCAACCACCCTTCCACAATCCCTCCCTCCTTAGCAGCTTCCCAAAGCTGAGCAGGGACCGAAGCGAAGGAGCCACAGAGCCACATCAAGTGCAAGGGCACTTCTAAATACCCATTACAGCAAGTAGCAGAGCAGGATGACACGTGGGAGAAACCTCATAATAGTTAATCTACTGGTTTTTATGCTTCATCAGCCGCGTGTTCCCACCAGCCTTAGGCGACGGAATTCCATTTTGCATCCGTGCTACCCCGAGCAGCACTTGGGTCCTGCAGGCAGGCGATGGAGGACCTGCTCAGGCTGCTTTGCCTCTCCAGATGCAGAATTTCTACTTGAGTTACCACTAGATGGTGGCACGGTACAAGAAGTACGATTATGAAACAGCCACTGGCCTTTGCTACCGGAGTGAAAAATCCTTCCATCTGGTGAGAAGCTCTCTGCAACCCCAGGGCTGCAGGCAGGACCAGACGGGGTACATCCTGCTCGGCTCAATCCCCACCGCAGCGTGGATGTATTCGGAGATGCTGTTGTAGTGCTGTCTGTGCCTTACCGGCAGCTGGGGGCTGAAGAACAAGCATGAAGCCTGCGGGAGAGAAACAGAGACAGCAGCAGCAGCGGAGAAACTGAGCCGTGATCAGCCCCGCCACGCGAAACACAGAAAATAGTTCAAAAATTATTTTCTGGGAGTGCTACTTCTTAGGGCATCTAAACACAGCCCAGCCCTAGCTGACAACAGACAGTTTAGAGGATAGTAACATTGCAGGGTTTTCCACTAATGATTATCATTAACTGGTCTTGTGATTTTTGCGATTGGGCAAAGCTCTTTTATTAAAGAAATGCGACAGCTATGGGAAGACGAACCCATCTTGGGTGAGCCGGCCGCTTGGATTAACCAAATGCCGAGCAGTTTGTAAAAAAACATTTATTCAGCAAAATGGGATCTGTTTTCCGTTTGCAAGTGACTGGGATGTTCTTGCTGGGTTTTGTGATTATAGAATCTTTCATGCAGGTTTATTTGAATTGTTTGCGTCCTTTGTGAGCTGTGCCGGGGCAGTCTACGGGACTGACCGAGACAGCTTCCAAAATAAAACTTATCTCCATGTTTAAAGGATAGAGATCGCAGGGCCTGAAAAACGAAAGCTGGGTTTCGGTGTGGTTGAGGTCTTCAGGGCAAAAGGAAGCAAATGCGGCTTTCCTGGGAGCTGAGCTGCCACCCGCTCTGCCGGTTGTACTCTAACCTCGGTCCGTCTGGGTTCGTTTTCAGCTCGAGGGGCGGTGGGTCGGTAGCACGACACGTTTAGACCCTCTCCCCCACCCAGCACTGCCAGAGGGGGTTTGGAAAGGAGCCATGCAAGGGAAGTGCAATTCTTCTGCCAGGCCTGACCGGCAGGAAAGAGCTTGTTGCTTGTAATACGTAACGGCACTTCCATGGTTCGCTGCTTCCCTTGGTACAGATTTCTCAGATTTTCTGGCCACTGCCAGCATCCCCGGGTCACCGGGTTTCAGCTTCAGGCAACCGCGGCAAGCGACTTGGCACCCCGGGCTGCCGGCGGCACGGGGGGGGGTCAGGGACCCCCGGCTAGGAGGACGCTTGCAAG